>NC_043759.1:26575098-26830098 GCF_902148845.1 Salarias fasciatus
GCTGCTCCAGTAGAACGCCTCCGGGACACCGAGGGACATCGGCCTCCTCCAGGTCCACAAAACACGTCGATCAGAAACCCTGATGACGAGCTTTCCTGTTCCTCCAGGACTCAATCCAGGCTTTTTTTGGATCTTTTGTTAGATAACTGTGCTTTCATTAATACTTCAATATGGCTCCTGATACCATTACCAGAATGTCTTCACAATAACTGCTACTTTTCATTCGACTGGTGCTTCTCCTTGTTCGACTTTCAGCTCCTTCATCTCTTCTTTTGCTCCTTCTGCTTCCTTTCTTCAGCTCCATCTTTTTTCCACGCTTCTGAGCCTTCGGCTTTACTTTCTCCTCCTCCTTCCTGTTCTTCACCGTGTCCAAAGCAAGCTGAACGTTTTGGTGCTTGAATGTTTGTAACGGCAGCAGTAGCTCAGGGAACAGAGCGAATGCTCCCAGCATCTTGGAAATCAATACAAATCTCAGATATCAATAAGAAAGTCCCACTCATGAAACAGTAGGAGTCTGGATTTCACTTTCTGAAATGTTCCACTGCTTCACCCTCTTTGACATGCTGATGAAAGGTGAGGAGGAAATCGATATTTACAAAGTGGAGATCAATTTTCAATGTACCAAGAGGTGAAAAGAGGAACTTTTCTCAAAGTGAAATACTTGTCAGCAGGTTGAAGGGACCTTGAAAATATTGTTTGGTTTATCGAATGTTGGGAAAACCAACAGAAGGAGGACTGCTGCCTGGGATAATGTATCTACCAGCTGCTGGCTCAGAGGAGAGATCGCCAGCTGAAAACAAAAAGTAAAAAAGTGGTTTGACGTTAACCTGGGTGCCAGTAAACCCAGAGTGGACGGGAGCTGGATGAGCTCTGGGACGGATCCAGAGAGGACAGAGAACCACCAAGGAATTCCATTATTTGTTTTGAGAAGCAGATACCGAGGAGCCACTCTGAGCTCTCAGCAAACGGAACAGCTGCACACTGAAAACGGGTTTCCTGCAGAACTCTGGTTCAACAAATCTTCCAACAACCCATGATGAGCACGGTGATGTTTTTATCATGGAACCGCTCACACGCTGCAGAAGAAAGAATTATTTTCTTATGTTCTGTATTCTTCACTGATTGGGCCATATAGTGTATAGTTTATTTTAACCATTTTGAATGTTTAACAGGGACAGCTTTTTTCTTGATTTAAAAATCTTATTTCAAGATTTCTAATCAAGATACATCTATTTGCTGCTTGGACAAAAAGTTCCATTAGTTTAAGTCTTTCCAAATGTGACTTTGGTGTCTTTTTCAGTAGTTCAAAGATTCTGTGAGATGGTTGCGGCCGTACCTTTAGATCCATGCAGCCGCCGCAGTACGGCCATGTTTCTGACAGCCGGAGCTCGACTTGTCAGACCAGGAGAGGCGGAGCCAGCGATCCTGAACTCCTGGACGGTGTGATTTCCTCCAGCAGGCCCGGCTGACAGCGACACGTCGCGTTCATTCAGGGCTAAGCCACAGAAACCTGTGTGTGTGTGTGTGTGTGTGTGTGTGTGTGTGTGTGTGTGTGTGTGTGTCTACTTGTCAATACGGCCCATTAGTGAGCGTGACGGCAGGAGGAGGAACAGCAGCAGCACGGTGTGTGTGTCCAACACATGGAGGGCCGGCCTGCACTCGTCTGGGTGGAGGTTGGTGTTGATATGGACAGAAGATCATTTAGTGATGGAAGTGGGGAGGCGGGGCCTCTGAAGCCCTTCAATAGAAGGACATTTCTAGTGTCAACGGGTTTTTTTTTTTTTTCCATGACTGGAAAAAAGAGCAAACACACATAATCTACAGCACAGTGGGTGTTTTTCAGGTGAGTGGATGTGAACAGGTGCAAACTGCCTCCAGGAAGCAGTCTGACAGAGGTGCTGACAGTCCTGGTTTAAACTGACGGACGTGTTTTCCCTTCAGGCCTGAGGGGAGCTGGACTGCTGAGGCCATTCAGAGAAACGCTGCCGCTCATTATTACTGAAGCTTTTTCAGCCGTTCGTCTCCCGGGTTACATTTTCACAGGTTAGAAACCCAAAGTCACTGGTCAGACCTCAGGAAACCATTAAAAAATATGAAAAAAATACTCTTTTTTTAAAAAAAAAAAAACCAAAATATTATTTTAGTTGCTCAACGCTGGGGCCGGGGCTCAGGAAAGCAGCACTCTCCATTGTGAATGTAAAACCAATCAAACCAGATGAAGAGTGTGTCAGATGCAGCTTTCTGAGAGCGACGGCTGACAGCGGCGTGGAGGGAAGACGCTCCTCTTACATGTAGAGAGCGGCGGCGAGCATCTGTCTCCCTGCGAACGCAACGCCATTCAGCAGCATCTGCTGGCGAATTTACAAGACGGGCTGTCGGGCGTCCGCAACAAAGCCCTCGCTAACGAACGCGTGTTTACTTACCCGTGGCAAAACTGTCGACGTGAGCCGGGGAAGCTGCGCTTCACGCGGAGCTCACCGCTAAACTCTGCAATATGAACTGAGTGAGAGCGCAATCTGTTATGCAACTACAGGCGATACGGCACGCCTCCAGATGCAGCGGCAAAATAAAGTTTGCATTTCAGAATGTATGAGAACATATGAACTCATATGACAAGAGAAACAAAATCCATAGGAACAGAATGTAGTGGAGACTTTCTGTACATCTATTAGGAATTAATAAATCCATCTCTGATGAAACTGGATTAAATCTGTGGTCTCAGGGGTCCTGGAGATTAAATATCAATTCTGTACAAGTTATCCACATCACTTAATTTTTAATTTAATTTTCTTTTTCATCGATTTCAAGCAAATAAATATTGATAAAACAAACAATGTGCAAATAGCTAAATCAGTCATGCAAACTGTAGCTACTGCCCCTCGTGACAAGAGTCATCTGTGTTTTGGGTTTTTTGACTGGTTGGTGGGATGGCGGCGTCATCGGCGTAGCGGTTTGCGGAAAAATGCGGGAAATTCGAATCTGTATGATTATCCTCTCCTACAGGCGGTCGAGCACAATTGTGCTATGAGTGGGTCAGAGGTCGGCAGCTGGGGGGGAGAGGATCTCCTTGATTTTGGAGACGATGACTCAGTAAGCACGGAGTCAAGTGAGCAGGGAGATGAGAGCGGGCTTGTAAACTCTAACAAGAGGTTTAGAAACGACAGTAACGATGCTACTGACCTGTTTTCAGTGATTGACAGACCTAAAGTAGCATCAGTCAACCTGACTGTTGTGTTGCGATTCAGTGAAAAAACACAGGCTAGCGTCAAAAAGTTAAGTCCTTTTGTTTTGACAGCTGATTTAAGTAACAAGCTGGGTGATATTGTGTCAGCAAAGGTTCTTCCAGACGGAAATTTGCTTGTGCAGTGTGCTGATGAAGCGCAGCTAAAAAAGGCTGTAGATTTAAAGCAGATGGGGAAGTTTAGAGCGGACAGTGTGGGACGAGTGGGTGCACAGCGAGGCACCGGGTGCAGGGGAGTGATCACGGGAGTAGCTGTTGCGGTGAAAATAGATGATGTTAAAGCAAAGATCAAAGAAGTTAGTTAGTTAGTTAGTTAGTTAATTCATTTATTGTCCAGTGTGGAGATTTGTCTTTGGTCTCAAAAGAAAAAACGACAAGCAGAACAACTCAACAACAACAGCAACAACAGAAGCAAACAGCAACACTTACACACAGACATCTTCAGGGCAAAAGGCAGGACAGCAGCGGCAGTTACGTTACAACATATCAACGGGACATGGTGTTCAATGCCCCAAATGTGTTTGGAATAAAAGAATTTTTCAAAGATATTACGATTTGCCCTTGGCACTTTGTAACGTCTACCAGAAGGGAGAAGTTCCAACTCCCTGTTGAGTGGATAAGACAGACTGTTTGCTATTTTTACAGCTTTTTCACTATGAACTTCCTCGTGCATGCAACTTAAATGTTTCTGTCTTATGCCTATGATTTTTGAGGCGAGGCTTACTATCCTCTGCAGCTTGCTTCTTCCTTTTATGTTTAGGTTACCGTACCACATTACCATATTAAAGGTTAGGATTCCCTCTATCAGGTTCATATAGACTGTTTCCATAATGTGCTTGCTCACTCTGAAGGAGTTGAGCTTGCGCAGTCGATGGAGACGCTGGTTACAGGTTTGAAAAATATAGTCTGTGTTTTCACTGAAATTTAAATTACAATCAATATATGTACCCAAGTATTTGAACTTGTTTACTCCCTCTACAGTCTGTCCCCTAATGATGAGGGGCTGCACAGGGTCCTTTTCATGAAAAACAAGTTCCTGTGTTTTTATTACATTGATCTCTAAGAAACTTTTATCGCACCACTTCTGGAGAGATGACACATGTTCTCTGTATACTTCCTCTCCAACTGCAAGGCAAAGTCGCCCACTTGGAATGAATGGAGTCCACAAAAGATGGAGTAAAAGTGGATAGTGAGCGTGTTCTGATTCATTTTGATGAAGACGTTCTACCTAGAAAAGTTTTCTTGGGGTTTATGTGTTTCCCAGTGAGGGCTTATGTCCCAAAACCACTGAGGTGCTACAACTGCCAGAGGTTTGGGCACATAGCCAGAAACTGTAAAGATAAGAGGAGATGTGCTCGCTGTCGGGGAGACCATGAGTGGGAAGTGTGGAACAGGGGTCCAACCAAAGTGCTGTAATTGTGGTGGAGCCCATAGTGTTGCATATGCTGGCTGTGTGACGATGAAACAAGAGCAAACCATTCAAAAGGTGAGAGTGGAGAGGAAAGTCTCACATGCGGAGGAAGCAAAAGTCACAAGAGAATGTGCACAGAACAGATTGGTGGGTAGTCAGGGGGTTGCTGAGGCTCAGAGAGCTCCCCACATGAACCAAAATGTCCTTGTCATAGACAAGAAGGCACTAGTTACATTCATTGCAGGAGTAATAAACCCCACAGCTGGTGTACAGTCAAAAAAATGAAAAGATTCAGCTTATTGTGAGGCAGCAGTTAATCATTTGGAGCTTGGAGGACTGACATGGGAAGAAGTGCGGGATAACCTCAACAATCAGTCCAGTCAGGAAACTTAATGTTGTCTTTTCTTATGGTTTTCATTCTTCAATGGAACGCAAGAACTTTACTGGCCAATGGGCAGGAGCTGAAGCATTTCATTAAGGAACTTCCGGTTAAGCCTGATGTTGTTTGTGTGCAAGAAACTTGGCTGAAGCCCTCTTTAGACTTTGTGATTTATGGCTACTCTGTAATACGGAAGGATAGAGATCATGGAGGTGGCGGGGGTTGTGCCACTTTTATCAGCCAAAACATCCCATACAGAGTCTCAGGGAAAGGTGAAGACCTGGAGTACATTTCAGTGGAGCTTTGGGACGAGGATGAATCGACTATCCTTATACATTTCTATAAATCTGTCGCAGGATAGAGCTGCAACAGCTTCTTTGTATTGAAGGCCAAGATCGCCATAAAGTTATTGTTGTGGGCATTTCGATGGCATTTCGACCATAGCACGGTGTGGGGGGGTTTGCATATAGACCCTAATGGCAGTGTGACTGAGGACCTGTAAGAAGAACGGGAGCTTGTGTGTTTGAATGACGGGAGGGGGACTCGGCGCAATATTGTGAATGGCACAGAATCTGTTCTGGATCTAACTTTGGTGTCCAATGTTCTTTCAGGAGTGAGTCAGTGGACCATCAGATCAGATACTACACTGGGGATTGACCATTATCCAGTTTTCTGTTCAGTCGGAGACAGGGTACAGGTAACTCCTAGTGAAGGATTTAATAAATGGGTCTTTCACAGAACTGACTGGGAAAAGTTTCAGACTCTTTATGAAGAAGCTATGGATTCCGTAAATGATTATGATTGCATAAATTGCATGAACAATATCTGAGGCCATATTAGGAGCAGCTCAGTCCTCCCTGTGAGCAAAAACAAACGTAGTAGAGTACTTGTTCCCTGGTGGTCAGATGAGTGCCAACAAGCAATAAAGAACTGCAATAGAGAATTTAAGCTGCTCAAAAGGACACTTACCATGCAGAACCTTATTCAGTATAGAAGAGCACAGGCAGTGGTCAAAAGGACAGTGAAACAGGCACGAAAGGCAAGCTGGAGAACCTTCTGTACAAAAATAGGGAGAACTACTCCTGTGGGGGAGTTGTGGGGGATGATTAAAAGGATGGAAGGGGACAGGAGGGAGTGGAATTACCCTGTTTTGTCCACAGCGGAGGGGGCAGCAGTTCATGATAAGGAAAAGGCAGAAGTAATGGTTAAAAACTTTGTTAGGGTTCACAACTCTGAGAATCTGTCAGAGATGGCAAAGGAGAGAATTGAGCAGACTGAAATGCAACATCCTGAAGCTCTACGAAGGAAGGCCAGTGTTGGTCATAACATGGATTCATTGTTTACAATGGAGGAGATGCTGAGGGCTCTTAAAACAACAAAGTCAACGGCTCCAGGGAAAGACCAAGTCTGTTATGTGATGCTGAAGAGCCTTGATAAGAAAGCACTGTTGAAGCTGTTGTGTTTAATTTACAGAGTATGGATCCAGGGAGAGCTCCCCTGTGTCTGGAAGGAGGCAGTGGTAATTCCAATCAGAAAGCCAGGTGAGGACCCATCCCAGCCAGGAAGTTACAGACCTATTGCTTTGACTTCAAATCTTTGTAAGTTAATGGAATGAATGATAACAGAGAGATTGACTTTTGAACTGGAGAAATGGGGTGTATTGGCTGGCTATCAGAGTGGCTTCAGGAAGGCAAGAAATACAAGCGGTGCTGTTGTTGGGCTTGAAAACATAATTCGGAAAGCAGAGGCAAGTAAGAAATCTGTCCTAGCCGTAGTTTTTGACATTGTGAAGGCATATGATATGCTGTGGAGGGAGGGTCTTTTAACTGAACTCCATAATCTGAGAGTTGAAGCCAGGGCATTCAACTGGGTCAGGGATTTCCTCATTAGTAGGAAAATCCAGGTTCGAATAGGGTCTTCCTTGTCCAGTCAGTATGTAGTGGATAATGGGACACCTCAAGACAGTGCCATTAGTCCACTACTTTTTGTTGTCCTGATTAATGGTATCTTTTCTGCTCTTCCTTAGGGCATTGGCAGGCCTCTCTTTGCTGATGATGGGGCTCTGTGGAAGAGAGGCAGGAACATTGAGCATCTAGTTGGTAAGGTCCAAGAAGCAATAAATTGTGTTGTTGAGTTGGAGTTTTACTGGGGGTTCAGGTTCTCAGTGGAAAAAACTAAACTTACGTTCTTTACGAAAAGGACGGTCAGTGAGGACTTAAAATTAAAACTGTACGGTGAGGAAATTGAGAAGGTAAGCACTTTCAAATTTTTGGGCGTTGTTTTTGATTCACGGATGTCGTGGAGGGCCCACACTGATAAAGTTGAGTCAAAATGTAAAAATGTAATTAATGTCATGAGATGTGTGGCTGGGAGAGAATGGGGGGCGAGTTACTCTGCTTTGAAAAGACTATCAGGCTCTGATAAGATCTGTGTTTGATTATGGTTGTGTGGCGTACGGTTCCGCTGCCCCCTCTGTATTAAAACGACTGGATGTAGTGCAAGCTCAGGCTTTGAGAGTGTGTTGTGGTGCTTTTGAAACTTCTCCAGTCAACGCACTACAGGTTGAGATGGGAGAAATGCCACTGGACCTGAGAAGGAAACAAATTACTGTCAATTATTGGATTCATCTCAGAAGTCATCGTGAGGAAAACTCGACCAAGGAGGTGCTGTTGGATTGCTGGGAGTATGGGAAAGGTCAGAGGGATCACTTTGGAAAGACGGGAAACCAGTTAGCCCAGGAGTGTTGTGTAGCTGATTTAAACATCTGTCCTGCTCCAGTTTTTCCTGCAGTGCCTCCTTGGTTGCTTGTGTCACCAGTTGTTGACTGGCATCTTCTTGACCTGAAGAGAAAGACAAAAGGGAAAACTGATCTTGTTGCAGTGTTTCATCTCCATATCCAGCAGCAGTATATTACCTTCCTCCATATATTTACAGATGGAGCAAGTGGAGATGTAGCCATTTTGGTACCTTTAATGTGGGCAAAGACGGCAAAACTGAGGTGGGTGCTGGTGTGCTGTGATTCATCCTCCGTTCTTTCAAGCCTACAGTCCTTTTGCTCAAAAACCAGATCAGGCATGTTATTTCTCATTTTGTTGTGTGTTTCCATGCTAGCTCAGTGTGGTAGTCAGGTTAATTTTCTGTGGGTATCAGCTCATACGGGAATTAGTGGCAATGAAAAGGTAGATATAATGCCAAAATTAGCCTTAAATAAGAGATCTGTAGACATGAACATCAGTAGTAGCAAGTCTGAGGCAAAGAGTGCTGTTTGGGAAATGATCAACAAGGCGTGGCAGAAGCAGTGGGAAGCTGGTACTAAGGGACGAATCTGCACCACATTAAGAAGGATGTGAATGGTCTCAGGGTTCAAGGAGGTAGCAGAAGGGATGAGGTGGTTGTAACAAGGCTGCGACTTGGGCATTGTGCTCTAAAGAAAACACTGTGAATGATGGGGAAACGGGACAGGGCTGTGTGAGGTGTGTCAGGAGGAGGCTGAGGTGTTGCTGAGGTGTGGAGGCGACAGTGTGGAGCGGGAAGCCGTGAGGAACAGGCTGAAGAGAAGAGGGGTGAAGGAGTTCTCTCTTAGGAGCATACTGGGCTGTGGAAGTGGAGGTCAGGTGGGGGAACTGGTATCCTTTTTAAAGGAGACTGGGGTTTATAGTAGGACATAGCTTTGATAGATTTCGTGTTTTTTTTTTACTATCTTTTTTTCTAACTAGAATGCAAGCCTATTCTGACCCATACTCCGGTACAGTAGGTGGCGGTCATGCCCCTAAGTTGGTTGCCAACCGCTGTAAAATGCCAAAAAGAAGGAGAAGAAGTGTTTTTGTTAACTGGGCAGGGCTGCCATACTTTCCATATCCTCTCAATGGTGCCATACAGTCATCTCTACAGCGTTTAAACCTGAGACAGGTTTTTGGCCCTGGATAAATACCCGTCTGTAAGTATTTTCATTAAAGTGATGTTGGTTTGTTATGGGTGCAGAGTTTGGTCATTCCAAAATGCTTCTAGTTCGTATTTTTATCTGAAATGTTGTGTGCTAACAGCTCTAGCATCCTTTTGGGATTTACTATAGGGATTAGCATCATGCTAAGCTCACTTTAAATTACTTAATTTGACTTTTTTGTGTGTTGTATTAGTGTGAAAGCATTGTGTTTGCATTGTATGTTCCCCCAGACATGACTGTGAAGCACATTGTTTCTTCTGTGTTACAGTTTTACAGTCAACCAGTAAATTCATCAAAAACAGCAAGAGGCTTCCTGGGTTTTTGTTGGAGACTGTTAACAAGTTCCCAAACACAAGTAAAGGCAGAGTAGAAACACTTTCAATAGAAAACAATAAACATGCAAGTGAAATATTCACTTCCTGTCACTGAGCCTGAGAAGAAGTGGGACGAAGAAAACTTGCTTAATCGCATCCTGAAGTCCTCATACTTCCTGTCGTCAACTCAGAACCAGTAGAAGCAACACTACCTCAGGCCATGGGCCAAGTGCAGCAGCTGGTGAGGAAAAACAAACACAAGTCAGCAGTGTAAGACAGAATGCTGATGTAGGATGAGTATTGGGAGAAACTGAGACCAGATCATATCTTTATGCAGCAGCTCACAGTGAAGCTCGGAGAATTCAGCGTGTCTGAATGCAGCACTTGCTTCAATCTCCACCCTCTTTAGCTCGAAAGGAGGCACAAGTGTAGCATGTGCGTCATTCTCTAATAGTATAGAGACTATTGAGTATTAGTAGTACACAACATGGATCATACTGGGCTAGGAATCAGAGCTCTAGAGTTTGTTTCAGGAGAGAGTAGACAGGAGACTGAGGCTTGCTTGGTGCCGTATATTATGTACTTCAGTGAAGGATTAAAAAAAAAACTGTGCGATTATATCCAGTGAACAGAAATACATTTCATAAGAATGACCATGGACAAAGAAACAATGTTGACACAACGAACAACACATATTGAAACGACACTTCCAGATCAAATATGTGAGACTGAGTCCATGATCCGCAAACCCTCGTATAACCTCGATAACCCCAGCAGCCCGTCCACCGCTGGGCTCACACTGCATGCGGTCCAGCTCCAGTCCGGACACCGCAACTAATCAGTAGTCATTCAAATCAATGTGGCGGCTCGCAACAGCCACCCGGTGGTTGTGGTCTGGTTCCAGCACCGTTGCGGAGCCCGTCCGGCTTTCCAGAAGATTCCGCAAGGATCCTATTTTTCGGCATGCTGCAGCCCTGCCGGATCAGTCTAAACAGAAGCAAGTTGGATGCTGGAAGGAAAGTAGATGTTCCAAAATAAAACTGATTTCAAAATAAAATCTGTGTGGTGCTTATATTTAATGATTTATTTTTGGAATTATACACAGACCTTGCAGCAAAGAGCAAAATGCCATGAAAATTAATGAAAAAAAAACCCCCACCAAATAAGTAGGAAGACGCCGGTTTCAGGTTATACTTAAGTTTAATTTTTTTCTTCACATTTAAGCCAAACTGGAAGTCTGCTCTGCCACGGGATCACAAAGGGCTTCACTCAGCGACAGTGGATGACCAGAGACTGATCCTGGAATTCCTAGACCATGGTGTCCTTTATAACACTTCCCATCCCAACCACAAGGACAGCCTGAAAGAGGAAACGGCCTGGGAAGAAACCTGCAGTCGTCTCATCAGTGATGGGGAGTTTTTCAACTGGTCCTGACCATCAAACCAGTGAGTTGATGTGTGACGTGTTGTACTCCTAATGTTCCTCATGATGTGGAAATGTTACCATGTCATCCAGCTTAATGTGGCGATTGTCAGTGGTGGAATATAATAAAGTACAAATACTCTGTTACTCCACTTAAGTACATTTGTAATACATCTGTACTTCAGTCAAAAAAAAGTAGACCATCCTTTGTACTTTCACTCAATTACATTTTGTAGCTCTTAGCAGTACTCTTTACTTCACTACATTTATAAAATGCACCTCATTACATGTCATGACTGATCATCAACACGTTTTCATTACAAATATTGGATATTATTTTAGGATATTAGAATGAAAACGTTACTACTCACAATCATTCCTCTACAGTTCAGTCAATAATGTGAAACAATGCAAAAAGTTTTCTTCATTGGTTTGACTCATTTCTCCAAACAGACCAGATGTTTTCAACACTGTAGGGACTTTTTTCAAAAACAACCAGGATGATTCAGCACAACAGCACACATCGCACTCACACTGCCAAGGCAAGTAATCCCTCTTTGTTCACACACAAAGTAACTCCATGAATGTATGTACAACGTGCTGTAATAAACACACACACACACACACACACAAAGGAAAGTTGTATAGCTTACATTGCTTGAAATAACGCTGGAGCTTCACAGCTCACTTCTTCTCTGATCACCCTCTTGGTCGACTTCTCACCCTCAAGCAAACAGATTCATGGTGTTGAAGTATGTTCTTGATGAATTACATTTAATAAGAAAACTGAGCATTTCTTTCACCACTGTTCTCTCACTCGCTCTTTTCTGTCAGTGTGTTTTTACTCATGATTTGTTCCTGCCAGACACACGACCAGTTGGACCATTAAAGAATGTGGTGAATGCCTTTCTGTTACCAGAAGCTGCTCCTGCTGCCCTGCTCCCTACAAGGTCTCTTGCTGGTGCCCGGCGTCCGTCTCTTTCTTCAGGATTAAAGCAGGACTAAATTACTACTGAACCAGGAATCTCACTGGCGTAAACCATGCACTGTCAGTGGATTACACAAGGTGCTTACATCGACTTTCTCCCCAAACCAAAGATGTAGTGGATTACAATGTGCAGATACTACTTGGAAATGTAATGGAGTCAAATTAAGAACTATTCATAAAAAAGGTACTGAAGTAAAGTAAAAGTATCTCACGTTGGTACTTTGTACTTGTTCTTTTACTTTTTCAGAGAGGCCACTGTCACCACTGGCAATAGCACAACAAGCTCTAATTTTGTGGCATCATGATGGCGATATCTTGGAATACATAAAAAAAACATAATGTAATCATTACACACATGAAGGGAATTAACAAATTTGTACTTAGTCATTGTAGGGAAGTGAAACGACTCCAAAACTATACATGAAGGCAAAAGAACAATGGAACCGGCACATTGTTGTTGTTTGCTTTTCCCTCCTGTGTAGTGAGGGTAGATCTTTCTTTTTTCTTTTTCCACAATATTTTTATTTGATTCTCACAGCAGTAGAAACATTTTTACATTTGCATTAAATAAAATACAAACTGATCTGCTGGTTATTTCCATATGTACACACAAACTAATAACAAACAACAACAACAAAAAAAATAAAACAAAAAAACAAAATAAAACTGAAAAAATGCATAACAGTCAGACAAAAACAATCTGCTTCTCTCTTCTGTAAACCTTAGTGCAAGTCTGGTTGCAAGCTATCTCTTATATGAGAACGTACACACAATAAAAATTAAGGTGTTGAAACTACATGATCTCATCATTCATCTGTCTGAGGGTCTGCTAAATCTTGATCTTTGACAAACTTCACAAAGGGTCCCCAAATGCTCTCACAGGCCTGCTGTTTGCCTTTCACGATGTAAGTTACTCTTTCTACAGGGAGATATGAGAGCGTCTGCCTGACCCACTGGCCTCTGCTTGCTCTACTCATTGATTTCCACAGTAATGCAAAACGCTTATCAGCAGTGAGCAAGCTGAGCTCTATAAAAGCTCTTTCGTGTTTTTTATACCTGGACTTTTTTGGATACAGTCCCAAGAGGTAAAATTTTGGGTTTATTGGAATTTGCTTTGAGATCATTTTTTTGATTGTCTTCATCACTTTTTCCCAAAATTGACTTATTTTCCTACATTGCCAGATACAGTGGAGAAAAGATCCCTTTGAATCAGTGCATTTTGTGCAGATGTCTGGAATGTTTTTCTTGTATTTGTTTAATTCAACTGGAGTGATGCACATCCTCATTAACCATTTGCAGTGGATTCATTGATAGTGTGAGTTTATGGATTTTGTGCTTCAGCACAAGCTTGGCTCCAGTCCTCCTCAGGAATATCCAATCACAAGTTTTCTGACCAGGCCTTATGCTTATAATGCGAGTCTTCAGATGACGATGATGTTAACAAATGGTAAATTTCCAAGATGAGACCTTTTCTCTGACTGTTTTTTAGTATTATTTTTTCTAATGAAGTTTGTTGGGCTTTTCTAAGTTCATTGTTCTGACTAGTTCTAATAAAGTTTCTAATCTGGAGGGACTTGAAAAAATGGTTTTAGCTGAGGTTGTAAGTAGCAATAAGTTGTTCAAAGGTCATCAAAATATGTGAGTCTGGCAGATAAAGATTTTGAATTGTTTTAATACCCTTACAGCTCCATTGCTTGAATCCTGCGTCCGCTCCTCCAGGAGGAAAGACCTGATTCCCCCATGTGGGACTAAACTGCGTTAGTCTTTCTGTTTCTTTTAAATACTTTTTAACATCATACCAGACTTTTATCATATGTCTTAAAATGGGATTTTTAGTTTGTTTACGTAATCTTGTTGCTATGTCTGAATGAAAACGGGGTGCTTCTGGCGTGAACCCATGTGATCTTCTGTTCTCGCAAGTGCAGTTTCCACCCGGAGCGACTCCGTGTTTCTTAGGATTTACTACGATTTTCCACCTGTCACCATAACAGCTAAGTTACTGATTGTAATATTTAGTGGAGCAAAGAATACAGTACTCGAGTAGAAGTACATTTTCAAAACCAATATTAAATAACTGCAAGGGCTGCTGGTTCCAGATGTCTTCCATCTGTATGGGACACTTGTTAAAAGTTCAAGTTATGTTTTGCACTATTTATACGTTCAAAATCCATAAAGTAAGTATTTATTTTTTTTCTGTCCATTGTTACTGTCTCATGTGTCAAAATCTTTATAGTTTGTGTTAACATTATTTGCTTTTTCAGAGGCAGATAGTTTAACATAGTGAAAACTGGAATATTGGCCAATCGGATGTTAGAAACATTCATATCTGAAAATATAAAACTGTTTTGTCACAAAACCTGATTTCAGTTTGGGTTATACAGCAGCCACTTCAGTGATGGCAATCGCTTTACATTTTGTGAAAGCTCAGCTTTGGGCCATTTGTGCGCTCCACCTTTGTGTTTCCGTGGCGTTGGTGTGTGTGTTCCAGGCTGTGTGGCTCCTCTCCTCTGCTCTGGTTGCTGCTCCCTCCCTGACGCCGTTCACCTGTGTCTGATTCGTCATTGCAGTCACCTGCTGCTCCGGGCTTATAAAGGGCTGTCTGGCTGGGTTCTGCTTCTCAGACCGTCTTGTCTCCTGCTATGTGTCGAGCACCCCGGTCCATGTGTGTTTCTCAGCCTGCGTTTCTGCTTTGCCACTCTTGGTTTTTGGATTTGATTAGAATTCTGTTGAAGTTCTTTTCTTAAGTTTTCCACAAACCGTCTCGGAGCCTCCACCTGTTCTTTCAATCCACCACTAGAGATAAATATTGATATTAAATATCTGTGTAAGCTGTGAAGGAGAAGCTAACTCTAGATCACACTTTTTTGACTACAGCTGGTAATGTAAGGACGCTCGATGAGGCAGAAGAAAGAGGTGGACGCCGGGCACAAGCAAGAACCCTTGGAGGGAGCAGAGCAGCAGGAGCAGGGCAGCAGGAGCAGCTGATGAGAGCAGAGGAATTCACCACATTCTTCAATAGTCCAGCTGGTAGTCCGTCCTGACAGGAACAAATGATAAAAGTAAAAACACTTTCTGAAAATTGTACAGTGGTGGAGGAAGTACTCAGTTGTCTTACTCAAGAAAAAGTACAGATATACAAAATTAAGAATTTTGCTAAACCCCCCCCCCCCAAAAAAAAAAAGGTACCAAGGTGACATAAAAATACCTCTGATTTGTACATTTTACTTTTTACTATTTTCTTATTTTCCACCACTGGAAATGTTAAGCATTCTTTTTAGTTTTATTAATATTGACAGAGAGCAGTGCTGTGCGCTCGATTCTAAAACCAGATGCCGTCAGCGATGCTCACTGGACTTTGACATCTCTGGCAATGCATTTTAGCAACCTTGTCCAAGGTACAGAAAGAGGACACTGATTAGAAATGTCTCTGTAGAACAGTGTAGCGAGCGGCTGTGTGAAGTCCTGTATTATTGTCTTTATTGTTATGTGATTGACACTAAAGCAATGTCCAGCAGTGGAGTACAGTGTGCTCTTTTCTGATATGTGTAGACACTTGTTTGGGATTGCAGCAGCTCGACACTGTCGGCCGATTTCATGATGTGAAAAGTCTTGTGTGCATTCTGTTGACAGATGGAGGACAGAGCAGCGTTCAGGAGCTTGCTATGAATGAATGAATGCAGAGGAATTTGAGTTTATTCTCAGTAAAGTGGCCCCCTTGATAACCAAGATACACACCAAAAAGACACGAGCCATAACTGCAAAGGAGTTGTTTCAGAGCTTGATTGTCTTGATTAACAAGTCTAAGAAGGCAATGAGGAAAAACTGGAGTTTTTAAACAAACGTTGATATTTCATGTGTTTGTGTCTGCTGAAAGTGGATATGCTTCTGTGTTTTGTTCTGTTTGAGGAGAATCATTTTCATCTTTGAATTTCCAGTTTTGGATTGGAGAATCCACTATTTCCATGATAACGTGAAGCCCTGCACCGTACAGTCCATGATAAATATCTGAAGGCAAGCATTGTTAATGTCTTAAAGGCCAGTGTATATGAAAATAAATCTACTATGATACAGAACAGCACATTACTGTTCCACTGCATGTCATCATGGACTAGTAGTGTGCATTAGTAACTCCAACACTGCAAACTGATTGCTAAGAACTTGTAATTACCACTTGAAACTAATCTTATCCTAGTCTTATATGCATATGTCTCCACAACTACCAGTGAGAGGTTAGGTCAGAGACGCACACCATTCCAGAGGCCACAGACATCAGGCTTGTGGAGGTTTCCTGGAGGAATGGTCTTGGCCCTATGCTCCCTCTTCAAATGGGGAGAAGTGGCAACAACTCCACGGCTGCTGAAGAAGTGAGAGACAAACTGACGACGTATTTTGTTAGACCTGCAGGTCAGGGTCCCTGACAGAAGAACTTCATTTCATAAGGCTGTTAGCTGATGAATTCTTTAGTGTTCGAAGGGTTGATATACTTTTTCGTAACAAATACAGACAAAAAAACAACACATTTTCAACTCAAATGACCTTGTTTATTGTGTGGAACTATCGAATAAAGAAGAATGTCAAGCACTTTGTTCTTGGTCATTGGTGACATGTAAAACCTGGAAAATTTAACAAAAACCAATGAGTCACAAATGAAGTGCTGCAGTTTTGAAAATGAAACAAAGTACAACATAAAACACAAACAAATGTTGATGACTTCACATTTGGACATTGTCATCACCATCTAGAAAGCCAGAAACCCAGACTGAGCTGGACGAGGCCACTGGAGGAGAGGCTGTGCTGCAGAGTGATGAGGCTGTCCTGGAGGAGGAGAGGCTGTGCTGGAGGAGGAGAGGCTGTGCTGGAGGGAGGTGAGGTGGTGGCTGTGTTTATGGTGGAGCAGGCTGTGTGTGGGACTCAGATGGTGGATGAAACAGGGGAGGCAGTGTAGATGAGTGGTCTCGCTCCTGGGCCTCATAGAGATCATTCATGATCTTTGGTTTCTCCCTGGTCTTGACAGCAGTGTCTTTAATTGCCTTCAACTCTTGAGTGACTGGAGCTCCGAATGTTGTCACTATCTGCAGGCTTTCTTCTGCTGGCAAGGAAAGCATCAGACATTTGTTTTAAATTTATCTTCTGTTGTTCGATGGCATCTTCAGACTGGCTTTTTGTCCACCTCTTGCAGTGGGTGGAAGGTGTGACAGTAGATCTGTCATCATCATCTTCATCGCCATCTTGCGGACAATGTGGCTGACCTCCACTGGCTGGTACCTCCGCAGTGAAGTCTGGAGACAATCCTGCCTCATCTGGACCGCTGGTGCTCCTCAGCAGCCAGGGCTTCTTCCACTGACTGAAGCTGTAAGAAAAGGATGAGGTGATGCCTCCATATGTGAATAACAAGGAATGACCAACAAAAACATACAGCTCCTGACAAATGAAGGGAATAAATCGTCGGCTTTGCTGTGAGCAGAGTAATAATAGTAAAAACCATAATGATTACAGTTAACAGAAATCTGTAATTCTTGCACTGCTCTCAGTCGGCCGCTGACTGACATGCTGTTTGAGAAATGTTAAAGACTTCAATGATCATTTCGGCCTGCTTGCTATTAGCTTGCTGGCACTGCCACTGAGTTTGGACTTGATGAGCTTTGAAAACTGAAATGTGTCCAAAATGTGAGCAGTTTTCATCTTTTACAGCTGCTGCCGTGTACAGTTACAGTACAGTTGACAGTAACAAGTGATTGTCTGGATTTACAGTCTGATACTTCAGAATCAGCTGGAGTTGCCAAACACTCTCAGCTGTCTGGTTGATGCCAGTTATTTGGATGTTGGCTACAGGTACTTTAAACTGTATTCTGAACTGTTACGATGACGCTAATACTGATCACTTCACCGGGCACGTCCATTACACTTCCAGTTTCACTCCAACTCCTTTCTTTGTCCGTCCTGTTGTGGTACGTCTTGGATGCCACATTGTAAAGACGCTCCCTCTCTTGCCACAACTCAACGAGTTGATCTTCCATTTTGGAAGTCCAAGAAACTTTGGTTTTCACGTCAGCATGTTTTTGTTTATTTTTACCATGTGTTCTGTCAGTCAGCTCAGCTGTGCCCTCACGTCTTCATTGGCTTGTTTTCTGCGACATGTGACACTCCAAACCGTGGGCGATCGGCTCCTCTCGGAGCGCGCCACACACAACAGGAGTTACGATGGAAAAAGTGCTTTTGAAGTTGCAGTACTGACTACCAGAGAGGGGTGGCGCTTGAATGACGACATGCTTGCCATCCAGTGCTCCCAGGCAATTTGGAAAGTTCCACTTTTCCCAGAAGCGTCGTGCAACCTCCTTCCACATCTCTGTTGGTTGTGGTAAAAAGTCAGTCATCATGACCTTTTCTGTGGCAGCAAAGACCATGTGGACAGAAGTGATGACTGTGGTGTGTCCAAGGCGGTAGTTAAAGGCTCGGCTGATCAGTGAGTCTCCAGAAGCCAAGTACCTGTGAAGAAAATGAACAACAAAATGAAAGAATTTCTGAGATGAAGCTGGTCCTCGCTCCTCACGTGGGTCCGTCTCAGCCTACGCCTCCACCTCTCTGTCCAGTGAGGAGCTGCCTCCATGCAGCCTCTGGATCGCCCGCCTCCTCCTCCTGCTGCTGCTGCTGGGCTTCATCATCTGAGATTGGACGCAGAAGCTGGTCATGTTGCAAATAAACAGTAAATCAAATGTATTCATGTATTTGGTTGCCAGTCAGACACAATCATGAATTAGACATGGATAAGACTGGTGGGAAAAGGCCAAAGGAGACAAAACATGGAAGACAGAATCAAATTGATGGCATGACCCTTGTTAAAAAAAAAAAAGAAGAAAAAAGAATGAGTGGCATATGTTTAGAAAAAGATTCTTGACACCAGTATTTAAGGAAACCTGTGCTCTCCAAAGTCATGTTTATTCATCCTTTTTTTCTTCAAACATGTCTTCAGGGGTCTCACAGGACCACTGCCTCCCCATCGATGCCCTGGTCATCTGAGGAATTTATGCATTACTGATACTTATAGAGGTTTCATTTAAAGTTTCTCACAGCACCATCGAGTACAGATGATCTGCTTCTATTAAATCTGACCAACTTCAGAGCTCCTCTAGACTACTAAAGGCATTTCTGCACTTACGAGTCAGAGCCGTCCTCCCGCTGGCTGTCGTCCTGGAGCATTTGGGTTTAGGCCCCTGCGGTGCTGTGAGTCGGGCTTGCAGGAGGCCGGGTCCTCGAGGCAGATGTGGTAGGTGGAGGCATCATCATAATAATAATAATAAGAATGGATTTTATTTCTAATGCACATTACATTTGTGGGCAAATCTCAATGTGCACAATCAAGAAGACAATAAAAACAATATTAAAGACAATAAAAATCAGTAAGACAATAAATACAGTAAAGGAAATCAGTAGTAAAATCAACCAGGGAAGGCAGTACGAAATAAAAAGGTTCTCAGACCTTTTTTGAAGGAATCCACCGTCTGTGGAGCCCTGAGGTGGTCGGGCAGGGCATTCCACAGACGGGGAGCAGCAGCGTCAAAGGCCCTGTCCCCCATGGTCCTGAGCCAAGTCCTGGGCGGGCGCAGACGGTGCAGTTGGCAAAGGACTGTCATCCTTTTTAACAGATCATGGCTGGTCAGCAGCAGGATGGTCCCTCAACTCCCACATCACTGATCAACACTGTGAGATGATGTTCAGTAAACACCAGAGGTTCATTTCATTCAGTTCATGTGCAGCTGGATAATTTAATGTCCTCTATGTATTCCCAGTTACCAGTCAAAGAAATTAACAAAATCCACTTACTTAACAAGATAGAGAAATCCCTTAAAGAACAGCAGGATCTGGACCTCTAGATGAAGAAGACGACATTGGAAATTGAGATACTGGAGCACAAGTTGCAGGTGGGTTCATGGTCACAGGTGAATTAGATAGATAGATAGGTAGATAAACTTAATCTCCCAAGGGAGAAATTCAGGTGTCCAGCAGCAAACACATAAATCATTCGCACACAAATAAGTAACAGTACAATAAATAAAATGTTACTATCAATAGTAATAAAGTTCTCATAATGTACTCAGTTCGACTCAGGCACATCTGTTAAACAGACTGATTGCCGAGGGGATGAACGACCTCTTAAAGCGCTCAGTTCTGCAGCGCAATGACAGGAGCCGGTTACTCCGGTCACTCTTTTTTATGTTTTTTATCAATTATGTTCACTATTGGAAAATGAACTAAACTAGTTATTGTATTTGTAGGAAATAAAGAAGACAAAATGAAATGTGTGTCATGTCTTTTATTTGCTGTGGTGGTAATGATGGTGGTGATTTAAACTCCAAAGTGATTATTGTATATAATGTCTGTGACTGCTCTGCCATCCTGGACAACTGGCAGGTGAATGATGGGGTCTTCATCTGGGTCTTCAAATTGTACGGCAGGGTGTTGCTCTCCTCTAATACTGGTTATATTATGAAGAACAACACATGCCACAGTAATATCACAGGCCCTCTCAGGGGTCACCCTGAGGTAACGGAGGCACCGGAAACAGGCTTTCAGCAGGCCTATGGTCATCTCCACCCGGGCTCTGGTCCTGCAGTGAGCCCGGTTGAAGTTCTGTTGGAGGCCTGGTTCAGGGTCTTAGTATGGGGTCATGAGCCTGGGTTGGCATTGGTAACCTCTGTCACCCAGCAGGAGACCATCAAATTCTCCTGCAATACATAATGGAGACATTAGAGTATTTTAAAGGAGGGAGACACGTGAATTCTATTGTGAACACCTTGAGGCTCCTCACCACATTGCAGGCTGTTGCTCAGGTTAGACTCACGGAACATCCTGGAGTCGTGGACAGACCCCGGCCACTTGGCCTCCACATTGGTGATGATGTTTGCAGCATCACATATGATCTCAGTGTAGAGAATGACATACTATGATGCAGTCTTTAACATTTTGAAACATAGTCAATCTACCTGGAGCCTACCTGCACATTTATGCTGTGAATGGACTTTCTGTTCATATAATCAGCCTCATTATGTGAGGGAGCCGTGATGGAGATGTGAGTGCCATCGATGCAGCCACTCACATTAGGAAAAGGAATTAACATTATTGATCCCAGTCTGAGGCTGCAGCACAACGTGATGAACAGAACATGGTTGAAAATTCATTGAACAGATCTCTGTATCATTCACCTGCAATCCTGAGGAACTCTTCTTTGATGACTGTGGCAGGTTTGTGCCCAGGAAAAACGACAAAGCTTGGTAACAGTCGTTTCAGGGCTAGGCACACTTTTCTGACCACTGTGCAGACAGTGGCCTTACTTAAGTGCTCTGCATCTCCAGTGTTATACAAAAAACTCCCATTTGCGAAGAACCGCAGCGCAACACACAATATCTGCTGGGATGTGACTGCACGACTACGTTTGGTTGTGTTGCAAATGTATGGACGGATGAGCTTGTGAATGCAGCGTGTGGATTGAGACGTGAAGCGGTATCGTTGAAAAAGGTAACTGTCCGGAAACGCCAAAACATCTCTGCGTGGTCTGTAAATAATCTCCTAATATTCAGTTCCCACTGCAGTAATGCCGCTCCTTCATCTACAGGATCGCTGATAAAAGGACATGAAATTTTGACAGCTACACAAAAACTCGCCAGCTGACTGAAAGAATGAGGAAATGGAACAGCGCGTGCGGCTGAAAGGGGGCGGAGCCAGAGAGAAACTTCAGGGTTGACTCAGAAAAACCTGCTTCCGACCAGGTTAGAGTCACGGAGTGTGTTACTGCGGTAACTGACCACAGTTTAAGTTCCCTCTCCTAGTGGAACAGGCTGGAGTTACTCCTCTGTCTCTGGTTTGAGTTCTCTCCCTTTGTGGAATGGAAATCTCAGAGTTTCCCTCATACCCGGGTTATTGAACACAGAGTTTTCTTTAAACCTGCTTGGTGAAACGGACCTCTGGCCTTGGAGAGTTCCTTGGCATATCTCCGTTGATGTTCCCGGTAGGCCAACTTCTGCACCGTCAGCCCAGATGAGACTCAGGCCCGCCCCAGGACACGACCAGTCCTTTTTAGATTTCTTAGCTCCTCGGTGAACCAGGAGGCGGAGCGAGTGAAGGTGACTGTCCTGGTTTTTAGTGGTGCATGAAGATCAAGTAAAGTCCGAAGGTTATTATTGTAGTAGTCCATGAGATCGGTGATGGACGTGTTCGGAGGAGGAGAAAGGAGCTGAAGATGTTGACTGAGGGAGGTGGAGTCAATTTTCCTGAGGTTCCTGAAGGAGATGAGGCGTTGTGGTTTGGCGAGGGGGGGGGGGGGGGGGGAGAGGGATCCTGGAGGTGACTGCATGGTGGTCTGAAATGCCAATGTCCTGGATTTGAAGGTCTGAGATGTGGATGGAGTCCGTGGTGACCAGGTCTTGATGACCAAGTGTGGCCCTTGGAGTGGGTGGGACCAACAACAGATTGGTGGAGATTGAGGCAGTCCAGGACCTGATTGAAATTGCACCAAGCTCGAGGCAGAGTGATGCAGCTCGTCCTTCTTGCAGTCAGGGACTGGTGGTTTGGGTGGGGCTCTGCAAGGACACCAAGGAGTCTGTCTTGAAGTCAGGCTGTGCATGTGGACTTATCCGCCTCCGTCTCACTTCCTGTTGTGGTCTTGCAGCTGCTCTCTCCCTGGGGCGACGTGACCTCTCCCGTCTGTCCACTGAGGTGGAGGCAGTTGAGGGCGCTGGAGAGGAGGCTGTGCAGGCCAATCAGTGGCTCTGTTCTGCATCCAGTTCACCTGTAGGTGTTGTAGACCTGGAAGCAGGTGCAGATCTTGCAGCCATTGTTGTGTATGCAAGTGTATAATGTGCAGATGTGACTGTAGTAGTTGACGTTGCTGTTGTTTAGGACTGCAAGTTGCTTTTGGAACTATACAAGACCAACAGCAAGCATGAATAAAAACAGATTACTGATGATTTTGTCCATACAGCTGTGCAATACTACAAAATTTTGTACACATTCATATTTTTATACAGCAATAAACTTCTCAATAAGTACAAACCTTCTGTGTTGAACATGTGGCTCGAGAAATGTCAATATGTGGGGTAAAGTAGAAATTTACAACATTAATACATAACAAACTACTAATGTATTACCCTCAAAACTGCTGGACAGTCAATCCTGAAAATACCCAAACTGCTGCCATCTAGAAGACCAATACGTCATTAAAAGTTCCACATATAATATAATACAATAAATATTCAGTAAATATTCTGACTGTTGTTCAAATGTCTGTTTTTAGTAATGTGGAGTTTTATGGTTATAAACCCCACATTACTAAAAACAAAGTGCAGGCGTATTCAGAAACAACTGCAAAACTAGGATGATCTGTTTGGTCGGAGGAGATTTGTTTGAGGAATGTCACTGTTCCTCTAGTTATGTCATTATACAGAAGACTAAAAGGGAAACAGTTGGGTGTTCACTCTGACTCGCTCACAGGCAGTGTGTGGTCAATGTCAACTTTATATGTATATGTACAGCACATTTAACACACTTGGGACAGAGAGAGGCTGAACTGCATGTGCCGAGGCAGCAGGGGGGGTGCAAGGGAAGAGAGAAACCACCTGGCTGCACAGCTCCGTCCAAGACTAGTGTTTGTGTTTTTGCCACAGTTTAATCAGTCACTTTAAAAATACACAAACTCACTCATGAAACATCATTCATGGAACGATTTTCATTCAAATCAGTCTCCTTCCTCTTCGACCCCTGGTTGAAGGAGCATGGGAGTCCGAGGACAGCCGTCCTCTCCTGGTTCTTGATCTCAAAGGCCACCTGCCACCGGCGGGGGAGGACATCACGTGCTTCAGGAGGCGTTGGCGGCCTCCAGCAGCCTGAGGAGGCTGGAGTCAGTGGAGGAGAAACGGTCCTCCGGGTTGCAGAGCCGGGTTTCCATTCCTTCTACCCGGGCATTGAGCATTCCCAGCTGCCTCTCCAGCATCTCAAAGCCCCCTGCTGGATGTCCAGGATGGGCTGGTCCTCGCTCCTCACGTGGCCACCGCCTGCCTCCTCCACTCCGACAGTTTTGTTTAGCCCTTCTCCTCACATCATTGAACTGTTTTCTACATTGAGCAACGGTCCTCAGGATCTCAGGGCAAACTGTTTGGCCCACAGAGGCCTGTTTTGACCGCCCAGACCAGAACATCAGTTTCCTCCTGGGAGACGTTTGGCTGTTTGGAGCTACTTCCGTGTTCCTCCATGGTGGTGGAATGAAATTTGAATTGCAGCGCATTTAACGGCATTATTCTGAAAAGGTCCATGGCCAGCCAAAATGCTTCACAGTACAATGAAGACAATAGAAGAACATCAAATGGAGACAGTAACAGTGAGAGAGAGCGTACTGTCCAGAGGAGGCTCTGCTCAGCTGGTACGTCGGCGCTGTGCCAGAGCATCCCCCCCGGGGACTTGTTCAGTGTCTTGTTGCTTCACCTAAACCTGCATCACCATATTCAGACTGCTGTTCAGTCGTTCTCCACCTCCATTCAAATACACCCATAAAGCTGCTTTTCAGCTCGAGCACTAAAGCTTTTAATAAATTCACTGACGTGTTTGTTATTCAGAAAGTTTCTCACCTTCGATGATGGAGGTCTGGGTTTTTTCCCTGAAGGTGTTTTTCTCCATCTTTTTCAACCCTTCAGGATATTCCCCCTGAGTTTAGTACCAGACAGTCTGTATTTGATGGGAGCCATGGTTATGAAACACAAATGACAGTTTGAACTAATGTAAACACGTTGAACAGGCTGCACGGGTATATTTTACAAACTACAGCGTATACTGGAGAAGACTGTCTTTTTCTTCATACAGTCACAGAAACGTCCACTCCGGTAGACGAGATGCACCTGAGAAGACAACTTAAAACATCCTGAACCCACTGTAAAAAAATTAACAAGTCTGTGAAGAAACAGGTGTGTGTCTGCTTCAGAAAGCATTTCAGCTCTGTGCAGACCTGGAGGGCCTCACGCCTGATCGGCTCGTTATCAGACAGCTTCATCCCGATCTGAAGATTAAAGTCAGGTGTGTTGGAGCAGAGGAGCTTTGAAAACATGCAGGACTGCAGACATTATCTGTGAATGTTTCACCTGAATGTGTCAAACAATGTCCAGCTGGAGAAACAACGGAGAGTCTCACTGAACTATCAGGACGCAGGACGACTTGGAGAAATATGATCAAATATCTATTATAGTAACACCAACTGCACCAAATCTGCACAAAAAGTATATTTTAAATGATTAACTGCTAAAAATAAGTCACATTGCAAAGCAAGTAGCTGATATATGCTATATAGATACTATATAAATACTAAATATGAGCAAATAATTAAGAAAAATAT
The DNA here is from genome assembly GCF_902148845.1 of Salarias fasciatus. Taxonomy (NCBI): domain Eukaryota; kingdom Metazoa; phylum Chordata; class Actinopteri; order Blenniiformes; family Blenniidae; genus Salarias; species Salarias fasciatus. The sequence goes on from NC_043759.1 coordinate 26,600,169, forward strand.
TTCCTTACTTTGGCAAATTAATTTTTATGATTTTTACTTTATTTGAAAAATCTACCATCACTTTTTTTTTTCTTTCTTAGAGATGTATTTTTGAGCACCAGTCTACGTATTTTTCTTTTTAGGTTTGAGGTTTCACTGATGTTTATGTCACAGAAAAGTTTCACTTCAAACAGAAAAGGAAGGTTTTGAATAAATGTTGGTTTTTAAAGTCACTTTGTCATCTTTGTGTATGTGGGGATATTTTTGCAGTATCTCCAGGTAGCTGACAGTACTGTAAAAGAAAAAAAAAAGATATATATATATATATATATATATATATATAGTCTGTGTGAAAAACAGAATCCACAAATTATAACTAGGAGATGAAAGAAATACAGAAGCACCTTAATATTTTAATCCTGTTGTAACTACTGGAAATGTAATTTGATGGGATCCAAGGTTCTGAAACACACATGACCAGTAGCTCAAATAGCTTGATATAATTCTATAAAAATGAATGGCAACAGTAAAATATAGAGAATCAAAAATAAAGAATAAAACAGAACTAATAAAATCTGAAAGGCTGATTAATTCAAAATTCAACATTTCGCCTCACTGGCCGTCAGACATTTACAGAGCACAGAGCCCCAGAATGGCAGCAATAAAGGATTTACACAGATTACAGAGCAAGACCCACAAAGTGCTGTGTTCTCTGAAGGGGTACAGGGGGCCAAAACGGACTTAGTCAGACACCGATTGCACAAGTTCATCCCCACGATGCTCTGAGGAACCTTGAGTGCTGCAGAAATTCTTTGGAACCTTGGCCAGACCTGTGCCTCACCACAGTTCTGTCTCTGAGCTCCTCGGCCAGTTCCTTCCTTCATGAATCTCATCTGCTCTGACCTGTGCTTTGAGCTGTAAAGGTGTGTGTTGTTCCTCATCAAGTCCAATCAGTTTAATTCAACACAGCTGGACTCCAATAAAGAAGCAGGACCACCTCAAGAAGGATCAGAAGAAATGGAAGCATGAGACTTAAACATGAATGTTGCTGCGAAGGGTCTGAATACTGATGACCATGTGATATTTCAGTTTTTCTTTTTCATACATTTGCAAAAATTTCCACAATTGTTTTTTTTCTGTCAAAATGGGGTGCTGAGTTTACATTAATGAGAAATAAAATGAACTTTTTTGATTTTGGCAAATGGCTGCAACGACAGAGTGAAATATTTCAAGGGGTCTGAATACTTTCTGTACCCACTGTACTTAAATGTGCTGTAGGCAGGATTCCGCATCTCCGCCATCTTGCTTAGGGTTACCTAAGCAAGATGGCGATTTGACCAATCTATGATGGCGATTTGAAACCCAGCACAGCCAATCCTGTCCTGTTTTCTCTGACATCACTCCCTTACGCAAGTTAAGCCCCTCCCACAAGAACGTGTGACGAACGCCTGTCAACCAATCACGGTTAGAGCCTCAGGGGCTCTTCTGATTGGTCAAAGATACCTGGAGCTGTGGAGATTCCTTTTCAGCTCAGAACAGAGACAGATGGAAATGCTGCACCCTCACGGTAGAGCAATTATGTTACACTCCTAAAGGATTATCAATGGATACTCTAACATTTAATCCAAAGAAAACACAGAAAAATTTGCATTGACTAGCAAAATCCTGCCTACAGCACCTTTAACATGTACGACACAATGAACTTCTTAATAAGTACATGTGGCTGGAGAAATGCTAATATCTGAGCATACTTGAAGGGGGAAGCAGGGGGCGCTCCCTCTGCACCACTTGGAGGATCTTTTGTTATGTGTTTCACAAAACCGTCTCGGAGCCTCCACCTATTCGTGCAATCCACCACTAGAGATAAATATTGATATTAAATATCTGTGTAAGCTGTGTGAGGAGAAGCTACTTGCCACCTAAGTCCACATCACGTGTTAACAATTACCCTAACTGCTTTGGAGCTATTGATGTTAAGAAACAAAGTAATTCAAGATACAGGCACCAGCTATCTCTGGATCACACTTTTTTGACTACAACTGTCAATGTAAGGACGCTCGATGAGGCAGAAGAAAGAGGTGGACGCCTGGCACAAGCAAGAACCCTTGGTGGGAGCAGGGCAGCGGGAAAACCAATGAGTCACAGATGAAGTGCTGCTGTTTTGAAAATGAAATAAAGTGCAACATAAAACACCAACAAATGTTGATGACTTCACATTTGGACATTGTCATCACCATCTAGAAAGCCAGAAACCCAGACTGAGCTGGACGAGGCCACTGGAGGAGAGGCTGTGCTGCAGAGTGATGAGGCTGTCCTGGAGGAGGAGAGGCTGTGCTGGAGGGAGGTGAGGTGGTGGCTGTGTTTATGCTGGAGCAGGCTGTGTGTGGGACTCAGATGGTGGATGAAACAGGGGAGGCAGTGAAGATGAGTGGTCTCGCTCTTGGGCCTCGTAGAGATCATTCATGATCTTTGGTTTCTCCCTGGTCTTGACAGCAGTGTCTTTAATTGCCTTCAACTCTTGAGTGACTGGAGCTCCGAATGTTGTCACTCTCTGCAGGCTTTCTTCTGCTGGCAAGGAAAGCATCAGACATTTGTTTTAAATTTATCTTCTGTTGTTCGATGGCATCTCCAGATTGGCTTTTTGTCCACCTCTTGCAGTGGGTGGAAGGTGTGACAGTAGATCTGTCATCATCATCTTCATCGCCATCTTGCGGACAATGTGGTTGACCTCCACTGGCTGGTACCTCTGCAGTGAAGTCTGGAGACAATCCTGCCTCATCTGGACCGCTGGTGCTCGTCAGCAGCCAGGGCTTCTTCCACTGACTGGTGAAGCTGTAAGAAAAGGATGAGGTGATGCCTCCATATGTGAATAACAAGGAATGACCAACAAAAACATACAGATCCTGACAAATGAAGGGAATAAATCGTCGGCTTTGTTGTGAGCAGAGTAATAATAGTAAAAACCATAATGATTACAGTTAACAGAAATCTGTAATTCTTCCACTGCTCTCAGTCGGCCGCTGACTGACATGCTGTTTGAGAAATGTTAAAGACTTCAATAATCATTTCTGCCTGCTTGCTATTAGCTTGCTGGCACTGCCACTGAGTTTGGACTTGATGAGCTTTGAAAACTGAAATGTGTCCAAAATGTGAGCAGTTCTCATCTTTTACAGCTGCTGCCGTGTACAGTTACAGTACAGTTGACAATAACAAGTGATTGTCTGGATTTACAGTCTGATACTTCAGAATCAGCTGGAGTTGCCAAACACTCTCAGCTGTCTGGTTGATGCCAGTTATTTGGATGTTGGCGACAGGTACTTTAAACTGCATTCTGAACTGTTACGATGACGCTAATACTGATCACTTTACCGGGCACGTCCATTACACTTCCAGTTTCACTCCAACTCCTTTCTTTGTCCGTCCTGTTGTGGTACGTCTTGGATGCCACATTGTAAAGACGCTCCCTCTCTTGCCACAGCTCAACGAGTTGATCTTCCATTTCGGAAGTCCAAGAAACTTTGGTTTTCACAGTCAGCATGTCTTTGTTTGTTTTTACTGTGTGTTCTGTCAATCAGCTCAGCTGTGCCCTCACGTCTTCATTGGCTTGTTTTCTGCGACATGTGACACTCCAAACCGTGGGCGATCGGCTTGTTTGATCAGACGTGTCTCTGTTTTGTGGTTCATGGTAATATAGGAGTAATCATGCACAGGTGATCGCAATTATCCCTCCCCATATCCCTCTCTCCACCCGAGCTGAACCACGCCCCACCACCACCACACACCACTATCACTGTATTTAAAGCTGTGTCCAATTTCAAAATTACGAGTACAAAGAATGACACAACAATTAACTCTTTTGATTGTCATCAAAACTTAGAAAAAAAACTCAACACTAGGGACACTAAAAAATTAAACTGATTTTATTTTGAAATAGTTTTTATTGTACCAAACCCTGTGTGAGCCTGGGGTTAATTACCAACATTCCAACAGTGTAGCTGCAAGCAGCAGAGCAAGCCAGCGAGTGTGAACAGCCGTGAGAGCAGTTAGAAGCACGAAGTGAGCACACTGAGGAAGTCACAGATCACATCATCACTTATCCACAGAGGTATGAAAGCTGGGTGTTGTTGCATTAAAGCAATGCTTATATATGGCCTCATTTCCTGTTTGAGAGCTGATTGGCTGCCCAAGTTGAGCTGCGACTCCTGCAGAGGCTGAAACCTGATCAATGGAAAATGTAAAGTTTTGAGCACAGCAGTGCCCCCAGTGATCAAATATCGTCTTCTGTGCCATGGGAGCTGGGGATGAAGTTGACAGACCATGCAATAAGTCTGACTTTCATTTGTGAAAGTGGTGGAAATCATGGTAGTCCAAATATTCAAATATTATAAAACATGTCGCTCTCTGGGGACGATGCTGTACAGTTTGGTCTGAACCAAACCAGAGCACTAAGGATGATGAAGTAGCTGCTGATAAGCACCCACTTCTTTGAGGTTCCTCAATGAAAGGATTCTTAGTCCATGTGCCGAGTTCAGTTTGCTGCTCGGAGCACGATAATTATGTTAAATAGCTGCAGGTGGAGCCAAGCTGTGTAGAAGTGTGTGGGCATCGTGGTGGGTTGAGGATCATATTGTCTTGGATTAGTCGTGCATGTTCACTGGAAAAGGAAAAAAAAAATCCACAGGACTCCAATGTAAAGAATGATAAAAACGAAGTCTTCATGCTATAGTTTGTTAAATCTTCTTACAGGATGGTTTAAAGTTACGTTCTCCTTATCAATGAACAACGCTACGGTAAGAAAACAGAATGGCTCCGTCCTTCATTAATCCTCAACTCACTGAATTGACTTTTAAGCCTTCTCGCAGCACGAGGAGCTCTTTCTGAAAGTGACAGTAACCTCCTCCACTGCTCAAACGTACAGCTAGAAAAATACTGTCTTTTACATCTTAAATCAATTATTAAGCAGTTTGTGTTGTTTGAAAGTTCATGTTTCTTGAATTATTTCATTGAAATGATTAAATGACAGAAAAGTCTTTAAGTGCCATTTCATGTACACGTATGTGTATTTGGAAAGCTATTAAACCTTCATTAACTGGCCGTAGTCAGTTAAGCCATATATAAAATATAACCTTTAAGTTCAGCCTTGACAATATCATGACATTACAAAGGTTGGTTTAAGATATCCAGGGAGTTTAGGTTAAATATCTGGAAAATCGATTCATAAACAAACCAAGATGTCTATATGCTGAGAAAACTGATTGAACATGCTGACATATCTTTAAATTGTAAGCCTTAAACAACAGCAACTGCACCTGCAGAAGAACCTTCAAAAACAAAAAAACTACTTTTTACAGTCTGGGCTCCAGGAATCATCAGTCATGGTTTATGATTGGACGAATTCTGGACTATTTTGAATTCCAATGTCCATTTGTGACTTAAACTTCATGTCTGAGTCCAGGAGTGGCTGTTTCAGAATATTTGAACACGTAGAACCGTCATTTGGGATTCATAGAACCGTAGTTACATTCGAAACTTTCTATTTCATCCCTCCTGACCGCCAGTACACCCAATACACCGAATGTTTCCTTTGCTCATGCGCAGTTCGAGTATGTATGCCAACATTGTCACCCCTGTGTGACCCTAGAAAGGTGTTAAGGTCTGGTGCCCACACAGGGTCATCTCCCAGAGAATCTTCTCATGTAATCACAAGGATTCTGACTGACAGAGAGCTCTAGTAGTCATTTGGGATTCATAGAACCGTAGTTACATTCGAAACTTTCTATTTCATCCCTCCTGACCGCCAGAAGGCGGTGCTGAAAGCACCGAATGACGCATCCCAGCTTACTCACAAGGAATCCCAGATCAGCCTCTCTGAGGAGACTCTGCAGAGCCAAGGACCACGCCCAGTGGAAACAACTCAACTCAAACACACAAAGTTTTTTTTAATTAGCTTCCCTCTTCTCCCTCCTCTGCTGTCTATAGCGCTCCCTGACCTCTGGCTTTTTGTACTAGCCCCATCTTTTCAAGTGTTCTTCGTAGTGGTCCTCGGTTGTGACCCCCCCATGGAAACTTGGTGAGCCTACACCCTACCACACCTACACTACTTACATCTATATATATACATCTGTGTACACAAGCTGTGCCATGAGGCTGACCGGCAGCCTTCAGCGTCATTTTAGGGAGGACAGCCAGTCCTCTGGACTCTGTCCTTTGGCTGCCGCAGGGCAACAGGTCACCCTCTCCCCGCTCTCCTTCCTCAGCACTCTGGGTCCAGTCTCTTTGATTTTCCTCTGCCCACACTGACCACAGCGGGTGATGGAGGGCCTCCTCACTTTCAGAGACTCTCCCCTCTGAGCTGCTTCTGTCTGCATCTCCTGCAGCCTCCTGCCATGCCAGGCGGTGGACCTTGGGGTAATGGAGGCTACTGAGGTGTAGGGAGCAGAGGTGGAAAGAGCAGGTGGGGTGGGGGTGTGGCTGGAGCTCCTCCTGTTGCAGCAGGTGGCGATACTGAGGAAAAATAAGTATGTTATAAGAAAACAGTTTATTACAATGACCAGTGGTCACCTCCTGCTGTACTGACCACATGAAAGGGGAAGACAGAGCTGCTGCTGCCCTGATGCACATCTGGATGAAACAGACTCACCTGCAGCGAAGATCTGCTCAGCAGCAGCAGCAGCTCCGAACATCATCTGGTCTTCATCCTCAGAGGAACCTGCAGCCATCATTAAAAAAAAAATAATCATTACTGTGGAGAACAACAGGCTGCCTCACAACCGACACCAAACAGATTTAATCTGGACTTGTGTTCATGTTGGTGTTTATTTCTTCCGGTGATGCTTCAGGAATCTTGTTTGTTCCAGCTTTCATGCTGATGAAGCCTCTGAACTGAAGCAGGCCTCAGATGACTCAGCTGGAGCCCCGGTGGAGGCAGTGGAGGCGGCAGCTGGAGAAGCAGTGGAGGTGGAGGGTGGAGCTGGAGAAGCAGCAGTGACTGACTGCTGCTCCCTGTCCTGCTGAGGATGTATCTCTTCAACCGAGCAAGTCGGGAGTTTGCGTTCTTCACAGGCAGCTGTCTCATCCACTTCCTGTAGCGGCAGCTTAACAAAGTAAAACAGTCGACAGCCGACGTCGTGGGGCAGCAGCCACTGGAACGTCTGACCCCGGTATTGACCCAGCTGCAGCTCCATCCTGCTGAAGATGTGCCGCTGGTCAGCTCGGTGACCCCCAGGGCTCTGACCTGTGCCCGAGCATCGGCTTCTGCCCTCCTTGCTGGCTTGAGGGTGAAGGTCTTCTGTCCTGCTGCTGGTCTCGATGAACCAAACTGCATTGAAGAATTACAGACTTTCAACACACAGCTAATAAACAGTTAATACACAGCACGGATAACAACATTAAGATCATACTTTACTTTTATGCCCTTCAGATAAAAAACGGTGACACTATAATCCCATATAACACACTTATACCTGTAAATTTAAATTAAAGTAAACCTCCAGAACACAGCGGCGCACCAAACTCCATTAAAAAATTACAGACTTTGACCACACAGCTAACAAACTGCATCCAGTTGACGGACTCGCTGAGTGAGACTTTCAACCAATTGGAGCGTACAAGGTTTGGCATTTAAACCTGAGAAGGCGTCAGGCATCTTCTCTTGTATGATCCAGCATTGAAGACCATGTGGGAGAAACTCGGCATCAAGCTGTTCAACTGAACAAAGGTTTATGGAAGGCGTTGAGAATGAGATTCATGATGTGATGGGAAGTGAGTTGGGGAGCAGCGACTGCAGAGCTGCTGAAAAGGCCTTCTTCATGTAGGCTGCATTTTCAGTGTCAAACACAAACGCATTCTCGTTAATGCTGTATTCTTTTAGGCACCTGACAGCAGTCAGGGGTACGGTGGAATGAATGCACTGCTCAAGGAAAACAGTCTGCAAGGTCGGCCAAGATCCTCCCGGAATGATTCTTCTCTGCGAGGAGGATGTTCAGGAAACACCTCCTCTCCACATCTGGAGTCTCATTGAATATCACAGGAACAGGTTTTCCTGCTACAAGTGTCATCAGCTGCTCCTCTTGACGCTGGTCGCGTTTATCGACTCATATGTTTGCCACAAAATAGGCAAAACAGGACTTGATTTCTTGTCATCTCAGTCCGTTAAAAATGCTAACATACCCTCTACCATTATTAATTCCACACCTGCCAGCTCTGGTTCACCGCATTTTAAGCTGAGAGTGCTGCTCCAGTCACTCTTCCCTTACTGAGATAGCTAATGTCCAGCAAATTGTTGTCACCTGTGACCACTCCGCTCCACCTGGCCTCATGGGACCAGCTGCTGGGACTGGGAGCCTGAGAGCCTGGGTGGGATGTAACAGCTTGCTGGGCTGTTGGCAGCATCTGTGCTGCTTAAATAATTCCGCAGTGCCACACAGGTCTTCACAACGTCGACCTTTCTGTGGGTGAAGTTCCATCGGTTGTCTCAGGATGTGCCATTGTTTTACCAGGATGCCAAAGCTGTTCTCTACCACCCTCCTGGCACGTGACTGCTCATAGCTGTAGATTCTCTGGGCATCATCAAGGCTTCTTCTTATGAGTGCAATGAAAAGAGCTGAGATTTTCATACAAGCTCATTTGAGAAAAGACCCCACTTCTATATGTTTCACGCCTGGAAATGGCTGCATCAGGTTTTGATGAAGAGGAAATACAGCATCGCATAAGAACACGTGGTAAGGTGACCGCAGTTCCAGGCAGGGGGTGGTACATTAAGTCCAACTTCCCATGCAGCAGATTCCTCCCAAATCTGCACTCCTAGAAAATGCCATCAGTGTTCTGTATCACAGACTGCCATCAGGATGAGGGAATGTGTCCCTTTACAACTGAAGTAGTCACTCGTTGTCTTTGGTGATGCCTTCATCACATCAGGCTTCCCATACCGCCAGACAATTTTGGAAATTTAAAATTCTGACCTCTTGGCAGTGTTTGGCAGTGCAAGAAATTCTCTGCCAAGTTTCCTGGTAGACCTCTGCTCCAATATGAGAGACACTATATGGCTGCACCATGTACCTGCTGCATATGGCACACTCCGCTGGTTGTTTCCCGAGGCAAGGACTCGAAGGATTTACAGGGCTGCTGTACATACTTGATAAAGGTTCGAATGTGATGCAGCAAGTCATCGAACCTGTGGACTGACATCCGGAAATACTTGAAATGTGTTTCTCTTTGTCCATCCCCACACATGGTAAATGGACTACACTTATATGTAGACCCTCCAGAAAAATGCAATTATGCGATCGCATGAATTCACGCATAAATCACCGTTTTGCCACTGATTATGCAGGGGCCACATATTTTCCAAAAGGGCGCATAATTCCCGCAATAATCTCACATTTACCGCGAATAAAAGAGAAATGGTCTCGCTTGAAGCGCTGTGACGTTCAATGAATGAGTCGTTCGTTTGAATGCGTTCTTTTAAATGAATGATGAGAGCCGGTTCACAGCTGTCTGAGAGCCGTTCCTTTGTGCAAATAGTCCAGGCTTCCTTCACGTGTCTCCTGAGTGTCTCCTGAGTCCAGCTGTCTCCGCTGCCTTCATGTGACTGACGGAGTTTCAGTTTTCCGCAGCTCGCTCCAGTCACCTGAGCGCAGCAGCTAACTAGCGGAGGAGAAGTGTCCAGAACCCGGAGAGGATCCGGTGTTTTGGAAGAACTGGTTTACTTATTAACTGGCGACTGGGTTTCTTTCACGTCCCTTGTTGCTGATAGATGCTAAAAACCTCCGCTGCTACTAGCAGCAGCAGCAGGAAGTGATAAAGGAAGTCAGTCACCAGTTAACAAGGAAACCAGTTTATTTGAAACAGCGTATTGACGACTTTCTCACAGGTTTTAGCAATTGAGCGCACACACACACACACACACACACACACACACACACAATTGCTAAAACCTGTGATAAAGTGTGTGGGTTCCATTGATGAGCATTGGTGAGTAACAATTTAAGATAAATAACGAACTAATATAAAATGAATGTGATTTAGTGGTGTGTGTGTGTGTGTGCGCGCGTGTGTGCGTGCGAGAGAGAGAGAGTGTGGGTAACCTACATATCTGGCATCCTTTCGCGTATTTCACAGCATACTTCACAACTGTCCGCAATTTTACCGCATAAAATGGCATGCATATTCATTTGCATAATCAAGAATTTTTGCTCGTGTTTTTCTGGAGGGTCTATTATATAGCGCTTTTTACCCTGCACTGACAGAGCCCAAAGCGCTTTACACTGCAATATCACATTCACACACCATACTGGGTGGTGGTAAGCTGCTGCTGTAGCCACAGCTGCCCTGGGGCAGACTGACGGAAGCGAGGCTGCCAATCTGCGCCATCGGCCCCTCCCACCACCAACCATTCACTCTCACACTACTTTCATACTTGGTGGAGCAGGGCTCGAAACCGCCAACCTTCCGGTTATGAGACGACCCGCTCTACCATCTGAGCTACTGTCGCCCCACATTGGCATCACAAAACACGTTACAGTTCATCTCACCTCCTGATGTTTAAAGGACGATCGACCACCTCCTCTTGTTTTTATGCCTCAGAATGATAAAAGCCAAACAGAGCTCCTCTTCACGGAACAGACTAACAGAGGTCACCTTCTTGTTTACGATGGGAGACTGGATCGACTCTGGTTTAGTACTGCAGTAAACATGTTTGCGATGCACTGCCCCCTGCAGTGTTGGAGGCGGTGCCGCATACAACTGCTCGTATTATGAACCCCTCACGCTTTCTCTCGTGTGGATCTCCTGCTTCCCATGTCTGCACATCACATCCACACAGAGAGCATAGTTCAGCCTGAAGAGGGAAAACATATCTCCGGGTCTGGTTTCCCCCCAAGATTCTTTTGTTTGTTTTTAAGCCTTTGAATGGTCTGGCATCAGCTGCTCCTGGAGGTACCCAGATGGAGGCTCAGATCAGCTGATCAGCTGCTCCTGGAGGTACCCAGGCCCAGATGGAGGCTCAGATCAGCTGATCAGCTGCTCATGGAGGTACCCAGGTCCAGATGAGGCTCAGAGGGGACTGAGTTTTTCCTGTTGCTGCCCCAGAGTTATGGAATGAGCTCCTGACAAGCCCCTCTGCCGTCCATTTTTAAGACTATTATTAAAACCCATTATTTTTCCTTGTTATTTTATTTTATTTATTTATTTTTGCCTTTTTATTGAATTTGTTTGTTACCAATTGCGCCTCCTGTTCGAAGTGTTTTACAGCAATGTTCTCTGTCTGGATCAGTCCAGAGTGTGACTCAGCGAGCTCAGCGACGATGAAGACGAGACATCAGATTACATCAATGCCACTTTCACGGACGGGTACATCGCTACTCAGGGTCCTTTGCCAAAAACATTCGGTGACTTCTGGCGGATGGTGTGGGAACAGATAGTACTTATCATTGTCATGACCACCAGGGTCGTGGAGCGCAGACGAGTAAAATGTGGTCAGTACTGGCCTCTGGAGGAGGGCAGGACTGAACAGTTTGGGTACTTCTTGGTCAGGAATACACACATCCAGGTGTTTGAGGACTTCAAATTATCCCACCTTGAACTTTACAACACACAGTCTGCAGAGAGACAGGAAGTGTGCCACTACCCCTATGACAGCTGGCCGGACTTCGGGGTGCCCAAGAGTGCGTCGGCCATGTTGGACTTCCGGGAGCACGTTCATCAACGGAGACACGCTTCAGTCAAGAGCCTTGGGTCCAGCTGGAGGGAGTCTCCGGGAGGCCCCCCTGTGGTCATTCACTGCAGTGCTGGCATTGGTCGCACAGCCACATTCTGCACAGTGGACATCTGCCTGTCCCGACAGGAGGACATCAGCACAACAGATGTCCGTCAGACGCTGCGGCGGATGTGAACGCAGAGGGCCTTCAGTATTCAGACCTGGGATCAGTACTACTTCTGCTACACAGCAGTCGTAGAGTATGCGAAACTGACCCCGGTGCAGTGGTCCAACTCAGACGTGGAGACTGACAGTGAGTGAGACGCCCATACACTCGACACCCAGAGAACCGGGACAGTCAGCCTAAACAGAAGTCATAGGAACCAAACGACTGAAGTGTGGTGTTTCAGAGCAGAGGAGGGCTGAGTCCTCTCCGCAGGAGCAGAAGCAAAGGAGGACGGCAGAATCCCTCAGCGGCTCTTCCTTCAGATGAGTGGAGAGATGAGGAGCCGGAAAAGGAAAAAAACAGAACAGTGCAGCGGATACTGTGCTTTGTGTCATTTGCGAGCAAGCTGGACTGCCAATATTTGAGCCCCTAATATTTAGCAAACCACAGGGGGATGTGGCCTGCCCTGAACCTGTCTTGTTGACAAAGTGTTGTACGAGTTATAGCATTTTTTTTTTTATTGACTTGCACATGAGGAATGACAAACTTGAACCTTTCCCCCTTGAAGAACTCCAAACCCCAGCCTGTTTTTCTTTTTATATTTTCTTGTTCCTTCTCAACTCTGAGCAAAGTCATTAACAGCAGATAAGATGTGAGGGGTCTGAAAAGGTAAAACTTGAAAACACTTATTTTCTTTTTTTGCGTGTGTTTTTCTTAGTTTTTCAGGAAATGGTTCTCCGTATACGTACTTGTAAGTGATGGACAAGTGTGTGAGCCATTCAGTCCATTTCCTTTTTTTCCCCATCGCAAGGAGTGTAAAGGGAAGGAGGAGCGTAGGTGAATACAGGAGGAGGTCAGGGTTGCTGTGGAGGAAGGAAGGACAAGCAGAGCGGCTGGTCTGAGGCAGCAGGGGGCCTGGACCAGATGGGACCATGCTATGGACCGTAAAGTCACCTGGACGGATCTCTGGCAGAGCGAACCACACCGCATCAGCTTCCTGGTCCGGGCAGTTTATGACGTCCTACCCAGCCCAGCGAACCTCTTCACCTGGGGTAAAGTGGAGACCCCGAACTGCCAACTGTGTTCAGAAAGAGGGACTCTAGGACACATTCTGAGCTGCTGCCCAAAAGTGCTCGGCCAGGGCCGTTACACCTGGTATCACAACCAAGTGCTGAAGCCGATTGTGGAACCCATCAGCAAACGGATCAGCAGTTCTGGCTGAGGGCACAATAACACCAGTGCAATCACCTTTGTCAGAGCAGGAGAGCAGCCAAAGGCAGGCTGTAACAAACCACCAGCCGGGATCCTGGCAACAGCTCAGGAATGGCAGCTCTCTGTAGACCTGGAGAAGTAGTTACGGTTCCCCCAGCACATTGCCCGCTCCGCCCTGAGGCCAGATATCGTTCTGGTCTCAGAGAGCACTAAGAACATTGTAATTATGGAGCTAACAGTGCCATGGGAGGACCGCTTGGGGGAGGCTCATGAAAGGAAGAGGACCAAATACGAACAGCTGGTCACCGACTGTCGTGCGCAAGGCTGGAAGACAAGGTGTATGCCCATCGAAGTGGGCAGTAGAGGATTTGTGGGGCACTCGCTCCATAAAACCCGAAGTGCCCTGGGCATCACAGGAACAGCAAGGAGCAGAGCCATCAAGAACATCACTGAAGCAGCTGAGAAAGCCTCGAGATGGCTCTGGATTCGGAGAGGAGAACCATGGGGACTAGTGAATGCCACCTGAACAGATGTCACGGTCTGATCAACCGTGGCTGGGTCGCCTGAGTAGGATGTATGATGTTTGAAAGACCCAAAACATCTGATGATCTCAGGTAACATCACTGGTGATGTGTTCAGGTGCATCAGAAGATTCTGATGTATGTAAGAACTTTAAATGGTGCATTTTCTATGTGAGTTTCATATTTGTGCATATGTAGACTAACTTTTCAAAGCCAAAGTCCTCACTCTGAATGCTTGGATTTACTCCTTACTGAGATATTATCGACTGAAGCCCATGTATATTCTTGTAACATACATTTACACATTATTGTGTAAAATAACAACCTCTGAAAATTGTGCAAAAAAGAAAGAAGAAGAGCAATGTTCAATATAATATTGACTTCATCAAATCCTATGATAGCGAGCCAAGATATGGAAACATGGTTTAAAGCTGATAAAGTAACTGTCAGGTCGAACATAGTCTTTACTGACGTAATTTGGCCTTAACTTGATTCACCGCCTCGTTGTTCTCAGACCTGAAGCATATCTTCAAACTGTACACTTCTACTTCTACTTTGTTTTGGTGAATGTGGACCCTTCAATCCTTCAGTGCCAAAGGCCCAAAGGCCCAGGTTCACCTATCAATACTTCTCCTGTCACACGTCCTCAGCAGCCTACTAGCCTGGACCTACCAGACCTTGCTTCCACGGACACAAAAAGACTCTGCAGCACCTCGGGAACATTACTAATGATCATGTAGAGCTATGAAAGAAGAGGAGAGTATGTATGTAAGAGAGTTTTGGTCCCTGTGCTACTTTTAATTGTTCATTTGTTATTTTATGTGCTTTAAGTTCATGTGATTGAATTGTGGCCTTTTACATGCTGTCAGCCCAGCTGTCTCGTTAAAGCAATGGTCTTATATCTGTTTATGCACAACAGTTTGGTTCAGCTACTGTATTTTTAAAGTGTTCTTGAAATACAGTTGAGATGAGGTTCTTGCCTTGGATAGTGAGAACTCTCTGAGCAGAGGTCAGCTTGTCAGTAATGATGAGGTTTTGGTTTGTTTGCAGCTGTGTGGACAGAAAATGGTGGCACGAGTCCTTTCTCTGAGCGCCTGTCCATACTAATTGAATTGGTGAGCTTTTGGTTGAATGCTGATGATCTCTGTGATAAATACAGCAAATGCAGCCAATATGACAGCAACCTTGACTCCAGGAGGAGCTATTGAAATCCTTTAAAGCGTCACATATCACTGACTGCAAAAGTTCCTTTGAGCTGCATGGTTTTGTGATAACAGCACAAAAAAGTGCAATGATGACTGTTCCTCTTAAGGAAAATGTGTTCTGTGTAGACCTGACATGAAATGATAAGTCTTATCAAAGTTCTATTGAGTCCGTTTTAACCTTTTGCTCCGGTGCGTGGTATGGAAACTGCAAAACAAGAGCAGAGTGCAGCTTGTTGAATGTGGGCGGTAAAGTCCATTTACTAACCTGTATAATAGACCAGTTGTCAGAAAAGACGGATGGATGACTTGAGAGGAGAAAGACCTTTAGGAAACTGATTAGAAATTCTTCAAAAGGTGTTTTCATGGGAACCCAAGGACATGCCGTTCAGTCTGCTACCGGTGCAGGCACCAATCCCAGCGTGGTCGCAGTGACGAGGAGAAAGAAATTAACATGACTTTTCATCTCTAAATTCAATTAACACTCGGTTTGCAGCATTCAACCTGGTTTTGATTTAATTCTCTGGTAATTAAAATGAAAATGCTCTCCTTTGTTTTCATAATGCAGAAACCGTGTAAGAGTGGAACATAACGGAGGTGTAGATGGCTTTAGTCTCAGCCTTAATCTCTCTTCACCCCTTTTATTTTGCTTTGGCGGCCTTCAAAGAGCTTTATGAAAAATGTATTTCCCGTTTTTAATCTGGCTCCCTCCCTCTTCACCCACCATGAAAACATGAAAAAGTGCTGGGTGCCTTGAAGCAGCAGCTGTGGGTCAGCCTTCAGGCCCACTTAGTCAATTACCAATCTCTCTCCTGCTTATTGAAGAGCAAGATTTTTCTCTCAAATGTTTCAAATGAGAGGAAATAATGTTTTATCCTGACAGTATTTTGAATATATATATATATATATATATATATATATATATATATATATATATATTTATTTTTTTTTTTTCTGCACAATTGTTGAGACTAGCTGTAGAATAAGACTCAGAGGAGGAGACTTCCAGTTCAGACTGAGGTTCTGGGAGACAAGCAGAGGAAACTAGAGGACAGAGAACAATAATAACACACAAATCCACCTGCTGCAGACCCCCTTTTACCTTTGACCCACCGAGCTCCCACTCCTCTGGTGTCAGTTCCCATATAGTCACATTCGGTCTCTCCATTGCCTGATTTCCAGATGTTTATTGAAGAGACCCTCAGTCTCTGCACCGGTCCTCTCCTCACTTTGCTGTCATTAAAGCTCGGGTTGGCAATCTTGGAAAACTAGCATGTAGCACGAATGTAGCATCTCCCCAAGGCTCCGCCCAGCTCCCGCCCCATTGGAGGAGCTCCCATTGGGAGCGGAGACACGGAGATGTTCGCGGCACATGTGTCGCTTCCTCGTCCAGTGCGTCCCTGGCGTAACCTGTCCTCAGCGCTTCGTTTCTTCGTTTTTCTTTATTTGCACTCCGCCAAGTTATGGCGCACTCAACGGTGAGTAAACCCCCAAACATTCTTCGCCATTCTGCAACGACGCTCCGTCCTTCTACCCGCGCACTGAACCAGGGTCAGTGCACGCCATTGGCATGTACGCGTAGGGGCAGGTCGAACGGCGAAGGGATTTGATTGGTTTACAACCAAGGTTTCCCGTCAAGACTTTTGGTTGCTGTTTTTCCTGTTTTACTCCTGCTGTAGATAGCGGATATTTTCCAAACTACTTTAAGAACACGCTATGAATTGCTTCCCATCGGGTCATAAAGATCATTTTAACCAGTATTTACAGTTTTTCACAATTGTTAACAGACGTTTCTCAATACAATAACGGCTTTCTCAATACTGCACACACAAAACTGAAAACTGCACACACAAAATGCTAAACCTGACACTCCCTTTGCAAAAACACTCTTGCCATCAAATCTCTACATTGTGTTCACAAAATGGAACTCATGTTTTCATTTGCTACACACAGTCGTATGACACATACCATTCATTGAGCACACACAAGTGAGCTTTTGCTGCACACTACCAAGCATTTACTGCACATTGTAGTGAAAAACTGAAAACACTACTGTAAAATGGAACACACCATATGATCGACAGTGACTCTGGAAAATAAGATATTTCTCCTTTCGTAAAAATGACTCAATGTTGCCTACTTTTTGAATGAATGAAAAAAATTAAAACTTAAAACAGCACACAAATATGCAGCCAAAAATGTTTTGTTTTTGGACATAGTTGAGGAATCATCATGATCAAGCATCATCATGCCTTCGGTTCCTGTCAGGCCAGAGGCCTCGTCCTCATCACAGGTCATGTCCTCCCTATGGAGACGTCTCTGGAAGAACCGCCTTGAGTGGCGCATGAATCCCTGAATGGACTCGAGGCTGACGTCCCCACAGGCTCCTTCCATGGCCTGGACCAGTGGGGCCTGGGTCTGGGGGTTCCACTCACACACCTTCCACCTCCAAGCAGAGGAGAACTCCTCTATAGGGTTGAGGAATGGAGAGTACAGTGGGAGGAATAACACCGTAAAGTGTGGCTGGTCCTGGAACCACTGACGTACAGGCAGAGCCCGGTGGAAACACACACTGTCCCAGAGGACAACATCAGTCATTCTGTGAGGATCATTAGTGTGATCTGGTGGAACAAGTTGTTCATGGAGGTCATCAAGCAAGGCCAGCAGCAAGTCTGTGTTACAGGCATCAAGATGTCCATGGCGGTGCAGGACACCATAGTGATTTATTGCTACACACACGGTTCTGCTCCCACCACACTGACCGGGGACCCCAACAGTGGCCCGCTGGCCGATGACATTTCTTCCCCTGCACCTCCTCTTGACCAGATTACAGTAAACCTGCCTCTTCTATGAAAATAATGGTAACACTTTACATGAAGCGCCTCTGTATAACACATTATAAGTACATTATAGCACTGTATAACTATAGTTATAAATACTCATAAATGATCAACATGCTTTATAACATCATAATCACCATAATCCTATGATGTACAGTTGGTTATACAGTTGGCGTGAGTGTGTTGGAATCCAGTCGCGGGCCGGATTGGACGGTTTGGCGGGTCGGATTTGGCCCACGGGCCGCCAGTTGCTGACCCCTGGTATACAGAGTACTGATCTGAATTTGTTGAGTTTTGAACACTTGTGTGTTGCAGGTTGATACCACTGAGATGTTCCATGAGAAGTGTGTGTAACCACAGAGCATTGTTTGTAGTGTTTTGACAACAAGTTAATGTACAATTGACTGCAGAGTGTATTGTAGGTTGAAGCTTCGAGCTTTTACATGAGAGGTGTGAGCAACTACTGAACATTGACGCCAATCTCACATGACCTTGTGGTCTAAACACTACACACAGAGTGTAAAGAAGGAAAGTCAGAGTCTACTGGAGTCATAACGGAGTGTGAAGTAGTGACAATTCGGGTCGAGTGAATGGTACGTGAAGTTAAGGTTGTGCAAATTGTGCCAAAGTTTAGATTTTTGTGTGTTAACAATTGTGAAAAACTGCAAAAAAAATGTATCTCATTCAGATCGCCAACCCGAGCTTTAATAATGATCACTCACTTCTCTCGGTTCCACCTTTATGATTTAAAACTTCTCAGTTTTACAAAGGGAATTGTAAAAATAGTGAAATACTGAAAAAAGCTGTGACATTATTTGTGGTTCTCCATCTTTTTTCCTGTTATTTTTCTATTACTTTCATAGTATAGCTCAGGATACAAGCTGGTGAGATATTATTACCTCCAAGCAAACATTTAGAAAAGTGTCGGCGGACACATTCCAGCCACGCGGCAGAAAGCTCAACACATATTTACTCTGCAGGATTCCCTTCATGCCGTTACTTTCTTGGTTGTATCAAGGTTGAGGTGTACTGAAAAACTCTTTATTTAAACATATTAGAGGACAAGTTTACTTTCAAAACAGCCGTCAGATTTCTTAGAGTTTTCAAGAAAGATAAACTGAGCCTCAACCTTTTGTCTCGGCAAATCATCAGCGATATACGAAGTGAGAAAGCAACACGTCTTTTGAGAGAGTTTTTCCTGAGACTGTCACTGAATCCAGAATCCCTTCAGGACACGGTTGTCGCATTTGTCTTTAACAAACATCCAAAACCCTCCGTGAAGAGAGATGAGGCTCGTCGCCGTCAGCTCGGCCGTGGCGCTAACGAGACCCCGGAGCTGCAGACGAGTGCAGATGCAGACACATCTGCCACGTCCCGGAGCAGGGCTGCAAGCTGCGGTGACTCCAGACGGACTCCGGATGCACGCGGGATCACAGCCGCTCTGCTTCTGTTTGCACTGGAAACCAAGATGCGGAGACCAGCTAGCTCGTGCGCTCATGAATCCACCGGCAACATTTAGCATGATGAGAGTATTTCAGGGAGGTAACGACCGAGGGCCCAGCGGTCAGTCACCATCCAACACCTAACTCAGCACGGGCCAATGTTTGTTTCCTATTCACAGAGGCATAAATACAGCCACCTGCTTCATATCAGAGGGGGAAACACACGCATGTGGTGGAAAACGTGTTCACTGACCTGTTCTTTGAGGAAATGAGAGCAGCTCTGACATTAGCATGGACAACACGTGGTAAGAAGGCATACCTTTAGAGACAGCTTCCTCTGTATGACAGTAAGGATCCTGCCTTTCAGTGACTCACAAAATAGTACTGCTGTTACCGTTCCGCCAGGCGCCATCTAGAGGTCAAGTGGACCAGAAGCAACAATCTGAGCAGACAATTTAATGTCTGAGGAAGAGAAGCTAGCTGTGGTATTCTAACTGTACCAGTTAGAATACTATTAACAACACACAAGCTGTCTTGTCCTGAATTGAGTGGTCGTCCTCTTATTTAAAAAAAATAAAAACAACATTTCACAGCCTGCACTAAGGTCCGGGCAGGTTTTTATTTTATAGAGCTGCAGGTAAACTCGCTCATAACAAGTGAAACAGTCCGGTTCTCTCTGAATACGCTTGTTGGCAAGTGACATGAGGAAGACTTGAACCTCGACAAAGCACCATGACGTGCACTTTCTCACAAATAAGAAAGAAAGCAAAGAGGATGATTGCAGCAAACACCCAGCTGTTTAGAAGTGCCAGGTGGGGGGTTGAACTGTCGACGCAACGACGCTGATGATTCTCTGAGCCAATCAGCGTCTGCAGTGTGGCCATGCCACCATTTACTGCCTTTTTTAAAGAACACAGAGGGAGTAAATATTAAAATAGCAGCACCACATGTCAGATACCAGGTACTTTTTCTCAGATTAAACACAAAAATGCCAGTGGAGTAGAGTCGACAGTAGTAGAAACCTGGCATTCCCGGATCATAGACCGCTGCTTCACGTCTGCATTTGCTCCACTTCTCCCTCAGGGAATCGAACCTGCTGGAGCCTGAATGTCAAGTACCTCGAGCTTCCAAGAGGACGGACCACTTCACGTTGTGACTGGAGTCTGGAAAGGTGGAGTTTGTTACGTCTTCATAACAATAAAGAGCCGTGAGACGGATGAATACGGCTCGAAGCTTTTTCCTTTAGTCTGAGAACACAGGGATATGACGCTGGCCAGCGACGTCACACACATTACAGAGGTACGGTGTCCCTGAAGGACAATTTAGTCAAACACGAATACAATGCCATCGTTTATAACTGTCTGGTTAAATACACAAAAGACCTGAACAGCAGACACAGTTGTGGTATGTTGCCTGTTGTTGCCCAGAAAGACACCCTGTAGAAGTTCAGTCAGCTAAAATTATGGATTTTTGTATACTAATTAAACTCAGTTGTTTTTTAAAACTCATAAACTGTGGCTTCATGAATTGAATGAATGAACCAATTCACTTAAGTTTAGAATATACTTGATTCTCAAACTTGATTGAGACATTATCATTAGATTCTGGTAGATGTCAACAACATGCAGGACAGAGACCCTGCAGGACTGCAGATGGACGCCTCAAACAGCTTCCACCCTTAGAGCAGATTGATTTTGGACTTGATGTAAAACAGTCACTTCTTCAAAAGCTTCAGTTGGACACGAGGGTCAGTTGTTCAAAAAATGTAATCTGGATTAAAACTACCCAGATTTGGAAATCCCCTCTTCTGCTCTCCAGGATCAGGTAATCTGTCTTACTTTTACGCCGGTTGTTCAAAGCAAGATTGGATTAAATCACCCTGATCCAGATACAGTTTTCAAGGTTACCTCATCCAGATTAGCAGTGGTCTAATGGAACATTTACACTGGCAGCAGTGTCGAGACCAACAGGGAGAAGAGCCAACATGGGCTGACTTTAAGAGGTTTGATTCTGAGACAAACACTGCAGGAACAGAAACATCACTTCTAGTGATCACTTCTTTAATGATCACTAACTGAGCCTCAAATAATAACAGACAGACTGAAGCAAATACATTGTGGATATTTTGAGAAAGAAGCAAAGTCCACATGTCCAACAGTTGGCCCAAAATAGAACATTCAGAGTTCTTCAGCAAGTGTGACGCTCCGCTGAAAGCTACAGTGAAGGGTGAATCGGTGTTACTCTGTCAAACCAATCTCAGGAACAATTCTTCAAATTCAATTCAAACCATTCAAAACCTCTAAGAGGAGGAATCCTGACCCGATGAACCTCCCAGTCTGATGCTCTCCTGATGAAGGAGCTCCTCACTCCATCACTAAGACTGATGCAAGCGTGCTCTGTTTTTAACATTTGTTCTTGTCAGAGAGTTTAATGTTTGCAGTGCAGCAGGAGTTTTACTTCAGCTCTCTCTCTACACTTGATGCTTTCTATATTTGTGTCGTGGGAGTGAAAGCCGAGGAGGAGGTCGGAAAGTAACTCAGATAGGTGAAATAATGAAATTGACATTACTGGATAGATGACCGTGATCACAAGATGCCAGAAAATGTATGAAGGAGTAAATAAAAGATGGAGTTGATTTTAAAAAAAACCCTGATACTGGAGCAGCTGAGCTTTTAGCTCCTGTGAGGCTCTGCACCATCTAAACTTCAGCTCCGAAGGCAAATGACTGCTTCTTGTTTGGCCTTGATATCCGGTAGGAATCTGGAAAAACTCCTCATAGCGCAGCGAAGCAGTCAGCAGTCGTGGAAAGGATTGTAAAAGTCTGCCTGCCTGTTTCATATGCATGGAAATCTATCCTGTCTTCATTTTATTAGATTATATTTCCCAAGTTCCAGACACCCGGGGTGGAAGCGAGCCTCCGTGGTCGAGCTCAGGAGATGAAATAAGCCGTTTGTATTTATCAAACCTCAGAGAAGACCCCGTCTCTTCATTTCAGGTCTGTCAGGTTCATTCAGCCAGTTATGAAGCGTTTGGATCAACACACTCAGGGGTCAAAGGCTTGACTTCATTTTCCTCCACAGTATGTTTCACAGGGAATTCCGCCTCAAACCAAGACCTGAGTGAATGAAACCCTCCGCCTGCTGCCGGGGAGAGGTGGAGATGAGGAGGAGAGGTGGAGGATTTCACTTCATTACCCTCCAGCTGATCAGCTCAGCTTCCGATGCAAAGCGTGACCCCGGCTGACCTCCGGCGCACCGCACATTCCATCCAGAGGAAATATTTAGTCCCATTTAAAGTGCGTCGTTTTTACTCCTCTTTTAATTATATTCAGAAAAAAACAAGAACCTTATTGAAATGCTAACAAGCCTGAATGAATTATCATAGTTTGTGTGAACCGACAGGACAGCATGGCTGAGCTCAGGCCGATACGATCTGATACTAACCAGGTTTCTTCCATTGTGCTTCCAGTCAGCAGCAGCCACACCGTCAAAGGCTTCAAACAGCCGTAGAGCTTTGGTTTGAAGAGAACTGTGGCCGTTAGTGTTTTTCTCTTGATGTTTTTGGCGTTGGAGCAGGTTGAATTGTGCAGGACGGCAGGTTAAGGTAAATAATTTGCATTTTGCGGATTAAAACGTGATACCATGGAGGTCAACCTGCTGCTGCAGCAAACACACCGGAACGCTGCAGAAACCCAATCTGAGTTTAATTTACAGACGAGAAGGAATGTGAGGAGCAGCAGAAGAGACTCTGAAATAATTACAAGAAGGCAGGAAATGAATGATAATAGACAGAGCTGCTAAAGAAAGAATGCCTGCCAGTCCCAGCTGAGGGCAAAGTAATCATCTTTCACTGCAGAACAACACAGTTTATTCCTATAAACCCAGATGAATGAGAGGATGAGTGAAGACGGGGACATTCAGGAGTCCCTGAAGCCACACAAGACGAACCAAACACATAGAAACTGTAGTACAAGTACACAAATCCAGTCACACGTGCCTTTATTCTGACATGCACTCACAAACCTGTGTGTTCTGGAAAACATAAAACTGCTGTGGGGAATTCCTGTAGCATAGCTCCACACAGAAACCAACACAGAATCAAGGAATAGAAGTTAAAATATCGACGCGTAATATAAGTGAAACAGCTATTAAATATTAATATATGAGGAACACTACACTGAGACTGATGAAAGAATGAAAAAATGAAATCAACTGATAAACATAAACACTTTCAACAAGTCTTATGGTGCGTTCACACCAGACGCGCTGCAAGCATCACGGGCGTCACTGACGCCTCAAAGTTGACGCGTGTAAAGTGTGGAATTCGACGCGTGTTGAAATTACACACGACACTTGCAACGCTCACGACGCGCGTCAGCTCATTGGCAGGAGTGGGAGGAGCTTCTGCGTCCTGTCTTCATGTTGACAGTAGCAGATCCCATCGAGACACTGGCTCGGCTTTATTTAATAAAGAAAGCCAGAAAACGGCGTCGTCAGGCGCCTGTGCGACATTTTTGTGTTCATCCCATCCTGCAGCGGCGTTCGCAATTTGGCGAATTTCACCATTTGCTCCAGGAGCTGCGTGAGGACGAGGTTCGCTTTCAGCGGTACTTCCACCTCTCCCGGGCCCAGTTTGACGAGCTTCTGGCCCGCGTCGGCGCTCTAGAGATGCGCGGATTGCGGTTGCACCGGCGGAGCCCGCGGATAACAGCGGATCGGGCGGATGACGTGTCGAAAAATTAAGATTTTAATTACAATCGGGCGGGTTGCGGGTTCGGTTTTGAAAATTGATTAAAAAAAATCATTCATATGGGCGGATAGCGGGCAGATGGAGATTTTAAGAAGTGGTTGCGGATGGAAAAATGAGCCATCTGCGCATCTCTATAGAGTATGCTCTAGAGAGCATCTCAGAGTGCTCGTCTGTGATTGCATGACTCTGCATTGACGCTTCCAAAGTTCAATTTTCCTAACTTCAGGCGTTGATGCCTGCAACGCAGGAACACCTGTGACGCGTGTCACGCGCGTCGCCAATGCTCGAAAAGCTCGGAAAGCGCCTGACGCACGTTAGGTCGGTTGAAGCTCATCCACCATAGACTTTGAATGTGAAAGCAACGCCCGTGACGCTAAAAACACATACGGTGTGAACGCACCATTATGTCCACAGGGTGAAGGATCTCCCATGATGTCCCCTTGGTGGGGGGTGATTCTGTCCAGAAACAGTTGCTTATTGGCTCTAAACATGACGAAGTATCCCCTCACCTAAAAAACAAGAGCCCCAAACCCAGTATGAGCGGATTCCTTCAAATATGCTTCTGGGATTTGTTTTCTCTTGTTTGCACCTCAACATCCACATTCTCAAAGATGATTCTCACAGATGTTTTGAGCTGAGCTGCAGCCTTTTACCACACTTTGTCCTGAAAGCGGTGTTTGGGAGCGGAGGGCCGTCAGGAGCCGGTCTCCAGTTCCTTCTGAAACGCTGCAGAGAGGTTAATATCCTGCAGTACCGTCAGAGCTCCTCCATCTTCCTGCTGAGTGACGCCATGTGAGGATAACTGGCTCTAATCACATTTTCTCTGCAGTTCATGCCGTATTTTTCAGCTTTCCAAACTCTCCGGAGCTCTGCAGAGGTGAACTGATACATCAGTGTTCAACCCAGTGAACATACTGCTCATGTGGCTCATATAACAGCTTGGTGACTTTCTGAAGCTTATTTGGCAGAGAAATGTAGCTTTTCTTTCCTTCTAAATGTGTTTTCTGACATCCTACACCTGATTGAAGACTGCACTGAACGGCTGAGGGTGAAGGGATTAATGTTCAGATCAGGCATGAGTTTACTCTCCTTTATTCTCCGTGGATTCTCCAGATATACCAACGTTTCTCTGACGTCTCTGCTGACCCACGGCTGCTCAGCCAGCTTCTGCAGTTTTTGCCGATGATACCACTGCCGTGGGTCTCATGAGGACAGCGAGGCCAGCAACAGGGAGGAGCCGAGCCTTCTACCCAGCTGCACAGACAACAGAAGATGAAGATGGAGATGATCACTGAGGGTACAGAGCAGGGGAGCGGTAAACCCCGCTGACCGTCACTGGCTCCACTCTGCTCAGCAGCGACGCCTTCCTCCAGAGACTGAGGACAGCGAGGCGTCCATCATGTCCGCCGTCGACTGGGGAACCAGAGAAACGGTCCTGACAGCGGTGTCACCAGTGGCGTAGCCGGGATTTATTCCACATGGGTTTTCATGCGGTGCCGAGAGTCTGTCTTTTTGGTTCTGCCATCCGTGAGCACCTCAGGGTGGCGTTGCTAACGCTAGCGAGGGTTTCATGTTTGTTTTACGCACTTTTATCCTTGTACTCCCGTATGAGCGCCGTAAAGCAGGTTTGTTCTCGTGAGATGTAGTCGGGTCGGATCCTCTGAAAGCTGTTTTCAGGACCCAGACCCCGGGGGGAGGGGAGGGACCGGCCAATCACCGTGACAAGTCTCTGCTTCTGTTTGAAAATCTTAGCTTTTTATGGCTATATTCTCGTTTTCTTATTTTGATTCTTTCTCGGGTGAAGTGATCTAAGAGTCTGTTTTTTTCTGAGGTATATATATCTGTGTGTGTACACCCCAGGAGGTCAAGCCAGACAACATTTGGATTCCACAGTGTGTTTTGGAGTACAGCAGTATTAATGATAACACTTTGACTTTGACTTGTCTGACAGAATTCCTCATCTTTCTTCGGACTGTGATGTTGTTAGTTTCTGTAGTTTCCAAGTTGCCAGAAACTTCGGGTTGAAGAAGTTTGACAGTATTATATATGATTAATAAATGTGATGATGAACATCTCATGCTGGTTTGAGGGGAATCTCTGCCATGTCAACAACACTCATAACGGTTTTTGTTTCAACACAACCTGTAGGTTTCCTTTTGCTTTTGTGTGACCCCTGGCAGGCCCACAGGCCTCATGTTTGTCACCAGATAGAGGATGCATGATGCATTTTGATAATCCGCCTTCATCCTGATCCGCAGCAGGAGAAACACTGATGTGAGTAAAATCAAAACATCTGAAGAGTAAAGTTACATCAGTGAGTCGTTCCTCTCGTGAGTTCATCTGCTGAAGCATCAGTCCTGAGTGAGTGTGTGCTGCCACCTGCTGGCTGGAAGAGGGAGCTTCACCTCTACAGCTTTACTGGTCAGTTACTGGAGCTGTGTGTGTGTGTGTGTGTGTGTGTGTGTGTGTGTGTGCTTGTGTGTGTATTTCTGCCATTCACATGATTCTAATAATGGATGATGATGTGTAAATGAATATTCTCAATCATTCTCTCTCAGTAACAGTGAATATTACAGAGATCTAAACTGGGTCAGTTGTGAAGTCAAGCTCAAGCTCAAGAGTAACAGAATATATGTCCTTTTTTTTATGGTCAGAAATGTAAATACTGTATTACTCGTGTTTCTGTATGAGACCAAAAACTCACCGAGTGTGCAACCTGACCTGTTACTAAACTCACCTCTAACTAAGCTAACCTGTAACTATCCTAACCAGTAACCAAACTAAAGCGTAACCCTAACCCGAACACAAACATACTTGTAACCAAAATAACTTGTTAACCAAGCTCACTTGTAACCAAACTCACCTTTGACCCTGTCTTTAACACAAAGTCACCTCTAACCAAACTAACTTGTAACAGAAGACTGGAAAACAAACTCACCTGTAACCAAAATCCCTTGTTAACCAGACCCAGCTGTAACACCAGGAGAGGTGAAGAAGAGCCTGGAAATGGAGGCGGAGCTGCCAGACACATCTGCTCCTGTTTGTGTTACATTTTAATACGTCCCAGTAAAGCAAAGACACGCAGAGCAGTTCCTATGACTACAACATGACCGAGACTCTTTTTAGAATTTTATATTCCTGCGTGCTCGCTGTGCTGCATCTGCGTCTGAGTTTTGCTTTGTGTATTTACCTCCGTGTGTGTTTCTGGTGGGTTTGGCGCTGAAGCCGCATCAAACATGAGCAGAACACAAATGAATGTTCCTTTTAATGCGCATGTCCCATTATGTGTTTATATGACCACATGTTGGGATTAGAAACGAAGTAACCCAGGGGTTTTATTTGGGTTTTTAAAAACTATAATTTTAGCATTCTGGGGGTTGTAGCGGTGTTCACCTGGCCGTGCGTCACCCGGTTATGAAAGGGTTACTGCCTGCATGCAAACGTCTGGAAAACACGGTGAGCTGCTGTTGCCACGGTGAAGCTGGTGGTGTTTCTCTGTGTGCAGCTGCAGGCGTTGCCATGGCGATGGAGATGTTGTTTCCCTCTTTGCTGCTGGAGACGTTGCCATGGTGACCACGGTGCTGCTGCCTTTCCTCTATCAATGGCTTTTTTTTCTTTCCAACAATACAATGAATGTTTAAGTGTCGCTCAGATATTAGATTTAATTTGAAAGCATCAGATGGAAATGAAACAGTTTTAAAAACAATTTAAATTGCATTGGAATTTAAGACCTCCACTGAATGTTTCCTCTTCTTTACTGTTTTTGAATATCTGAGTTCATTTTCACAGTGACGACACATCTTTGCCTCCTGGTCAATCGTTGACTGATTTCTTCTTGTCTTTCGGTCAGTAGGACTCAGTGAAGACAGCAGGAATCAGGACCGCATCCTTCAGCGTCCACGTTTTGCTCTGTAACATCCGGGTGGAAAATCAAGAGAAATGTGACTGTAGAGGCTCATCGAGGGTTTAGCTGCTGAGACGTTTGACCCACTGACCTGCTGGACGGTTCGGTTTACTGGACTCCTCAGGTATTGCTTGGCTCCAGTCTTTTCCTCTTTCTTTTGCTCATGTTTTTGTTTGTTCCTGCTAAATGTCTTCACTTTCAGGAGTCTCGCTGTGTTTTCACTTCCTCTCCCCTCCTCTCTGGTTTGCTGTCTTTCTGAGTTCTCCTCCAGTGTTTCCACTGCTACCTAAATTCAAATCGTTTCTCTCAGTGAGAGCCGAGACAAATGTGAGCTTGTTTGTTCTGGATTTCCATGAACGCCGGCCAGCACCTCGTGTTGTATTTATGAGCCGCCTCCACTCAGCCTCTCTCATCCTCTCTCTCTCTCTCTGTTACATAAAAGCTTTCCTGGAGATGACCTGCACATTCATATCATGGAACCTCAGCGATGATCAGGAAAAGTGTGTCTGCAGGAGGAATGCGTGACGCGCCGGGGTCGGACGGCAGCAGGAAGTCTCCATATGGTCAGGGGGAATGTGTCAGAGTAAACAGAGGCAGCGGCGGCGTGACGCAGACGGGGAGGGGGCGGCGGCCGATCTGAGGGACACGGGCCTCACACTGCATCTGCACAGAGCAGTCCTGCACGGTTCCAGAGGGGTCGGCGGGGCGGGGGAGATGAGGGGCTTGCTCCAGACCCTCAGAGCGCCTCACCTGGCGAGCTGACGGCGGCGCCTGCTGCAGCGGGTCGTCACGCCTCGCACAGAATCATGGGAAGCATCCTGTCAACATCACACCACGGAACATCCAAACTGCCTCTACAAGAGGCTTTTTGTGGTTCAACACATTTCAGAGTTGGACATTGTTATTGATATTCTTTCTCAGACGTTGTAATGATGCTGTTAGCCGTCATTCCCTCATTTCACAGACCCGCGTGCTTCATTACATTAAAAGTCGATTTGAGAGTAAACTTGCACAGTTCAGCCTCCGGGGCATCATTACATCTGCTCTGTGTGTGTGTGTGTGTGTGTGTGTGTGTGTGTGTGTGTGTGTGTGTGTGTACGTCTTCATGTCTGCCAGCTCAGCGTCCAGGGAGGACCAGTTATTAGAAATGTCTGGGAGTTCTCTGCTGATTAAGTCCTGAAGCTCGGGCTGTTGTGGCTCCGCGTGTCTTCGTCTTATCAGTGAATAGAAGACGAAGAATCCATGACTGTTCTCCGTGTGTGTGTGTGTGTGTGTGTGTGTGTGTGTGTGTGTGTTCTCATATCGTTTCACAAAAACTGGATTTCCAGAAAATCTGGGACGTCTGGTGAGAGAGAAATGCGATGCAGAGAGTTTATCCTGAAACTGAGACAGCAGACTATTCTATATTCTACCTGTTAGGAGAGAAACAGGCTCCAGTCAGAAGCTCGGAAGACATCAGCATTGAAACAATGAAGCTGCACTCAAGTTTTGCAAACTTTAGCGAAAACCCAGAAGAGGACAGACTGCAGGAGCAGGACCGAGCGGTGACTCGTCCACAGCACTGGTTTGTTTTAATGAAATCGAAGGTAAATCCTGGTGACTCTGCCGTTTATCGAGGAAAGACAGCAGCACCGCTGTCGCCATGGCGACGTCTCCAGCAGCAAAGAGGGAAACAGTGTCTCCATTGCCATGGTAACGCCTCCAGCAGTACAGGGATTCACAACAGAGCTGTTGCCATGGCAACGCCTGCAGCTGCACAGAGAAAAACAACACCACCAGCTTACCCCCGGAGCCAATACACTGTGAGTGTGTGAGTGTGTGTGTGTGTGTGTGTGTGTGTGTGTGTGTGTGTGTGTGTGTGTGTGTGTGTGTGTGTGTGTGTGCACGTTCTCGTATTTCTATCCTTGTTGGGGCCAAATGTCCCCACAAGGATAGCAAAACGTGAAACGACGTGCCTTGTGGGGACCTTTTTCCGGTCCTAAGTAGGAGAAACAGTGTTTTCTTGACCATGTTGTTGTTACTGAAAAAAGTAAAAGTGCAAAAACATTTCTTTAGGGTTAGGCTTTGTTGTGGTGTGGGTTAGGGTTAGGGTAAGGGTCAGGGTTAGGGGCTAGACATGAATGGGAGTCAATGGACGGTCCCCACAAGGATAGAAATACAAGACTGAGCGTGTGTGTGTGTGTGTGTGTGTGTGTGTGTGTGTGTGTGTGTGTGAGGGAAAATCCGAGAAATGAGATTGGAAATTCCTGGATGAACTCTTGAAAAAGAATTATTATTTTTAGATCCATAACAGATATTGTGTAACAAACATGTTATTAAAAATTGATTTAAAAATATGATAACTCTTAATAGATTGGATTAAAGACTTTGTATTAGTAGAAAGACAATACATCCACAAAATAATTCAAAAGAAAGCTGATTGCTGAAATCATTGTAGATTAAAGTAATTAAAAAACTCATCTTAATAATTTCAGGAACTTTCAATATGTGTATTAAACATTCAATCTAGAAATAAAACAATACGACTGAAAAGCTAATGTAAAATTTATTATAAAAAAAAATCACGCAGACAGAAAATTCATGACTAAAAATCCCAGGGAAAGAAATTCATCACATCATGGAAATGCTAAGAGTTACATTTTGAGCATCCTGGTAAAACTGAAGGTAACGGACAGTGTACAGAACCTAAAGCTTTTATTTCAGATCATGAAAATGATCCCTGGTGTCTGTCTGTTGTGAGACTGTTGTGAGACTCAAACCAAAGACAGACTGGGTGGAAGAGGAGGTGATAAAAACACAAGCGATGACCCACAGACTGATGAGGACGTTTTAAAGAGGCTTCACTCATGAGACGTGTTACTGCTTCTGATCTCAACGTTTTGTGACTTTCTACTCTTACAACAGCAGAAGAAGTGTCACTGACTTGGAGTTTGGCTCTTCAGGAGACAACTGCTGGAAAAACCAGACGAGACCTGATGGATGGTTCTGACCGGCGCTCTCCTAATTTGTCCAGGACTTCCACGCGGCGCCGACTCCTCTGGGGCTGGTTTTGTAAACGCTGCCTCTGGCAGGAAATGAGTCCAGATAGTGATCGTTAATGAGCCGTGCGTCGTCAGGCTCGTCATTCCTCCGTCCATCTTCTCATATTTTCAGCATCATTTCTCCTCCGGGGGATTGGCCGGTGGGGGTCGGGGGGGTCGGGGGGTCGGGGGCGAGCGCCACTCTGCTGTCAGCATGGACGCAGATCAAAGATTATTCTCTAGACTTCTCTGTAAACCTCTGACACTGAGCTGTGCTCTGATTTAGTGCTGAAAACATCTGCTCTCCACGCCATCTTCAGTGGAAGAAGAAGAGTCTGGAAGCCTTGTGGCCATGTGACAGCTCTTTTCTGGATGTGGAACATTGTTTGCAGCCTTCACATTGCCGTCGCACCTGGAGTTCTGATCGACTTCTGATCGATCCGCTGTCTTTCAGTCCACTGGAGCAGAAGCAGAATGTTCGGGGTCTTTTACTGTCGATTCTTGTAAGAAGACTGTCTGGTTTAAATCTGAGCAGAAGGTAGTCAGTGAGTAAAGCTCAGGCTCAGTGGACTGTTTGACCCTGACTGGCGTCAATGAAGCTTTCTGTGTTTGAGTTTAAATGAAGCTCGTCATCTGGAACATTCTGCTTTAACCCCTTCAGCTGTGTGCTCCACTTCAACATGTAAAGAGTGACTGAAGAGCTGTGAGGATGATTTCTTTCAATTGTGTCTCAAACAACAAGCCTTATTCTCACTAACTGAATGCTCCAACTGCACTTTGGCAACCAAGAATTTGTTTTCTAACAACGTTAAAATACATTTGCAACAATCCGCCATCATCACCATCACCCGCACCTCCCAACACAAAACGCAACACAACACAAGATCCGCCTGCTCCGCCCCAGCGTGTTGGGTCTCATGTGAAGCTAGAAAAGCTGCACTTTAAGATGACAGCAGGCAGAATGTTCTCTGAGCCCACCGCCTCCCGTCAGGGGTAAAACGGACCGAAAACAGATCTTCACATTTCACAGCCAACACCTCAGATTGTGTGTTTCTCACACACTTATTGTGCAGACCTGCCCGGTCCTATACAGACCTCTCCAGTCCTGTCCAGACCTGTCCAGGCCCCTCCAGACCTCCAGACCTCCAGACCTGTGCTGAGCTGTGCAGGCATCCTGGCCCAACAGGAAATTAGTGAGATTTAATGAAAACCAGCAGGAATCTTCCAACTGTTCTGTTTTTCATTAGCAGCCAAGGTACTGACTGAATGGATGTCTTCTGATGTTGTGTTCAATTATTTAGGGAATAATAGTTTATTTGTCTTATTTTTTTGTAAGAATGCAGTAAAGAAGCAAAATATGGAGCTTCAGATGAAGCAGAATAACGAGAAGAAGTCGTCATTCCACCGTCCTCTGCTCCTCTACATGACGTTCTCCAGACGAGCCGCTGATGAGCGCGATGAAGGCTTCCTCCAGAGGAGCTGAAAGGAATCCAGTCAGCTCAAGTGCAGAGCGTTGATCACAGACCAGGAACTCTTGAGTCGGGTAGAATCCAGAGAGGTGAAGGACAGAGCAGACCGTCAGGATCCCGTCCATCTCCCCGTCTCTGTCAGAGACTCCCGTCTGTCCTCCTCCACTCGTCTCTCCTCTGGTCTTCCTCTCTCTTTTTAGCCTCCATTCCTCAACAAGGATCAGCAATCAGAAAAAAGTCGAAACATTGAGATGAGTTGATTTTAATATTGACCAATGAACCCAGTTTTTAGAACTGAAAGATGAGTGGCAGACGGGGGAGATGCTGCAGTCATTCCTCTCGTCTGAATCATCTGGTTTTATTGCTTTTATTGATGTTTCTTTTCCAGCAAACACTTTTTACCTCGGACAAGTGGTTTATTAGGTTTTTAAACATGGGCTGGAGTTTCTGGGCTCGTCAAGAGACGGATCACAGTCCTTCTGATTCACGGCCATCTCCTGTCGTCTAGTTACCGACACAGGAGCCAAAAATACAACCATGTGCAAATAATGGAAGCACAACAGCCTGTCAGCGGCCACTGAGTCAGGGATGTAACGGAGCGGCCGGAGGGAGAAATGGGTGGGAATCAGGAGTGACGACACAGTGATGATTTCTGCTCCTCACCCATAAAAGCCGATGATCTCCCACCGCTCCCGGCAGTTGATTATCAGCTGAGAGGAGCGGGAGGCGGCGGAAGAGACGAGCAGAGCCCTGGAGATCAAGTGAGTGCTTCCAAAAACCTTCCACCACATGGTCAGGGGGGAAACTGGCTTTAGGCAGGGAGAGATGTAGTCTACTGTCTGCAGAGAGACAAACTTTTATGTCATGTACAGCTGCTTTGGACAGGTTCTGTTTCATATTAGCAGCAGCTGTAGAATAATTCAGCTGAAGCAGATGAAAGTATGCAGCCAAAAATGTAAGCAGTCAAGCATAAACAGTATTAAAGAGACAGGAGGGAGTGAGTTTCCTCATGTCCTCCCCAAAGGGAGGCAGAAGACTCTTATCTGCATTATCTGCTCCTCTCACCACCTCTGCTGCAGCTGACACAACCTTCCAGAGGAAAACTGACCCCGGAGCAGCTTTTAAATCCAAGAAATGCATTTTGAAAACAGTTTGGTGAGATTTTCAGAGAGTAACCTGTTGAACAAAAGTTTTGATCCTTTAAATGTTAAAGCAGGAAATAGCAGGATGTCAGAGTCAAGACTTTCAGTCCCAGAAACATTCAGTCTATTGTTCTTTCCGAGTTAGACCCACTCTACACACACACAGGAACCAAACAACCACATTCAGCTAAACACAGCAGAGACGACTGTCCTGCATGTCAGCAATGACACTTTGTTTTATCTGTGAGACTTTTCACATTCTCAGTCATATATCTCTGCTTTATTCCAGTCATTTTACCTGTATTCAGATTCAGATTCCCACAAAAGTATTTTTCAGTGTTCAAATATCAGATCTGTCCATCCTTCACACTATTTTTAGCATTTTTTTAAAAATGTATATACTTACTTTTTTCTCTGCATTGTAATTGTTTGTTTGAATGTATTTTCATTATTTAGAGTTAACATTTGATTCACCGCTTTCGTTTTGTTTGTACTTTATTTAGTTTTCTGATAATTACCTTTTCAAGATCTTTCAACCTTCAAATTTTGACAATTTTCAAACTTCCTTTCATCTTTGATTTAATGTGATTAGATTGTTAATCAGCAAAATGTAATAATTAAACATTTATTCAAGCTTATATCATGAAAAAAAATCCCAAAATTTTAATAAACTTCAGGAGGTGAGATGTTTTTCTTGCTTTGTTTTATAAATCAGATCCTAAAATGATCATAATGAATCTACCATGCTCTGAACGCTGTAGATCATATCTTTAAGAACATTCTGGAACGTTCTGCGGCTCCTGACCAGCCCCGGCTCCCTCTGCTGTGAATCCTCAGGTCAAGATGTCGGCCAACGCGTCCCTCTGGCTCCCCCCCTCTGCGGCTCCGGACACGGACAACTGCAGCGACTACACGGCGGCCTGGCTGTGGCTGTCGTCCCTGCAGCCGGCCTACCTGGGCCTGGTCACGCTGCTGGGGCTGCTGGGAAACGGCCTGGTGCTCTGCGTCTTCTGCCTGCAGAGGAAGCCCTGCTCTGTGGCCGACGTGTACCTGGGGAACCTGGCGGCGGCCGACCTGGTCATGCTGTGCTGCCTGCCGTTCTGGACCGTCACCGTGGCGCGGGGCTACCGCTGGGACTTCGGGGAGGCGATGTGCAAGCTGGTCAACGTCGCCATCTCCATGAACTACATCTGCAGCATGATGTTCCTCACGCTGGTCAGCGTGGACCGGTACCTGGCCCTGGTGAAGCCCGTGAGCCCCAGCCGCCTCAGGAGGGCGCCGTGGGCCAAGCGGATCTGCCTGGGGATCTGGGTCCTCGGCCTCCTCTTCACGCTGCCCAGCCTTCTCTTTCGGACGGTGTCTTACGTGGAGGACGCCGGTGTTCACGCCTGCATCCTGAGGTTCCCCCGGCCGGAGTGGACGCTGTACAACAACATCACCCAGACCGTGCTGGGCTTCCTGATCCCCGGCCTGGCGGTGGCCTACTGCACCTGCTACATCGTGGCGGCGCTGAACGAGCGCGGCCTGGAGGGCCTCCCCGGCGTCCGGGCGGAGAGGAAGGCCACCCACCTGGTCCTGGCCGTGCTGGTGGTCTTCCTCATCTGCTGGACTCCTCATCACGTGATGCGGCTCCTGGACACCGTGGACTACTTCCAGGTCGTGCCGGGCTGCCTCTGGGGTCACGTCCTGGACGTCGGCCTGCAGCTGTCCTCGTACCTGGCGTACAGCAACAGCGCCGTCAACCCCTTCCTGTTCGTCATCGTAGGAACGCACTTCAGGAGGAGGGCGAGGGAGGTGTTCGGGAAAACCCTGAACCCTCTGTCCAAAGACCTGAACTACCTGAGCGTGAGCTTCACCTCCGTCCACAGACTGAAGGACGTGCAGCGTCTCAGCATCAGCCCAGTGGACATCTTCTCCATAAAACAGACTGAAAACAGGTGAAGACGACTTCCAGGTTCAAATCCGTCGTGTTTATCAAAGACATTCAGAGGTTTTCCTCTGAACACTTTCATCAAAACCTTCATCAGAGAGCAGTGATGGGAGAAAGCTTGTCTTTTATCAACAGCTCACAGCAGTCCAGACCACGCCTGTGAGCAGTTGACATTAAGTTATTTTATTTATTTCACAAGAGCGGCCCAGTTTTGAGGCTGGTACGAGGAAGACGTTGGGTCGGTGCCTCTGGAGGAGGAGCTGTGTGAAGCGTTGGCCGGTCCAGGTCGGTAACATGACTCGGCGCTGAAAACACACACCAGACACACCGTCAGCACAGATGATTCAACACTTCCCAGAAATCTGCACGGGGAAGGAGCAACTCAAGAATGTCTGTGAAATCACTGAGAATGTCCGGATTTAAACTCAAGAATCTGATCTGCTGTGTATGAATGCACTTGACCTGAGCTCAGCTATGAAAACTCAGTGTTTCCTTCACAAAGTCTCGCGGTGCAACGGACAACATGCAGCGATGTGACTGTTGAAGCAAGAGGAGACGGAACCAAATGACGGCTTCATCTTATTATTCAGTCCGTTTCAATAAAAGCAGTGACACAAAACTTCTGCTCCATGTTGCTGCAGGTATCAACTCTGAAATCTGCGTTTTAAAAAAAAAAAAAATAAAAAATGTCTCATTTTGACTGTTGGAGGTATTTTGTCTTCTTACTTCTCACTAAGCAGTAACATAACCACACATCAGATCAACTAATCAACTACATGCTCTCACGATTCAGAATTAAAATTATAGCCTATGATGGACAAGTTCAGCTGTTCATGTACGCAGATGACATGACCTTCGTTGACCTTCAGAAGTCAGGCGTTTCAATGAAGCGGACATATTTGACTCATTCTATAAAAGCTTTGTGTGTCAAATAACTTTCAGTCTGATTGTGGTGACTGTATCTTCTCCAGAGATTCTGTAAACAGCGGACTTTATCTGATTTAGTTTATCTTTAAACCAAATTAAACTTTCCGGAATTGTGTCAATGGAAAGTAAAAAAATGTCAGATTTATCCAGTTTTTTACAGAGGGGAGGAGGAAGAAGGCAGTGATCACTGTCAGCTTCTCTCCACTCACTTTGAGCCTTTAAACTCTAGGAGGCGCTACAGAGCTCCTCTGGCTGCTCAAACCTGTCGACACCAAGCCCTCCATTCTGAGTGCTGCCAGTGGGGCCAGCTGTGCAAAGATAATAGAGTGAAGGTCTTGATCTGTCTCTGATGCCCACATGCAGACCCTCAGACCCGGGTCTGCACCCAGCTGTGTGATCGTCCTTCTTTGATGTCAGTTTAAAGAAGTTTCTCATCGAACACAGAGACTGAGGAGGTGCGGTATTTATTTCACAGTGCGTTCTGTCTTTTCAGATCACACTTTACTGAAGTAAACAATGAAGTAAATATTGTGGTAAATAAACACTGAACACTGAGAAAAAGAAATCTGAGGAGTAAATTTCACTTAATTTTTGACTTAGAGATTCAATTAAGTTTAAAGTTAGCATCTTCAAAACCACAGCGACTTTTTTCATATAAAAAAATATAAATAAGTAGTTTAAAGAAAGAACAATCTTGCTTAAATCATCATAAATGAATTATGCAGAAAGTTGCCTGATTTTTGTTTTTTAAGGAGACTAGGAGGATGCTTTTATCAGATTCACCATGAAACTGAGGCTCACTGACATCCACTGAATTGTGGGTGAAAGTTTAATTATTTAACTTTTAGTTTTCGTTGTTAAAATCTTTCATTGGATTTCTGCACACTTGAGGTTTAAGCCACCTTTCAGCCGGTGGGTGGGGTTTCCTCCGAGTGGCTGCAGTCTGGCTGAAGTGAGAAGATGGAGAGTTTGGCTTTAATCTTTAACAAAGGGGATTTAGTTTTTGTCTTTCTGCTCATGTTGTTTTAGTAGTTACTGGATGTAACTCCAGTTCTACGAGTAAGTGCGTGCCCGCCTACGGGCTTCGCTAGTGGCACACCTCCAATCTCTGTCCAATCCACTGAGACTATACAAAGCTCGACGCACCAATCCCCCGCACGCGATGGCGCAGCGCCACGCCCCACACCGAGGGTACATAACCTCGGATGGCGCTAAGCAAACCCTTCTTCTGACGTAGCAAAAACAAGGGAAGCAGACAGCTGGGCCAGCAGGTAGGCGGGCACGCACTTACTCGTAGAACTGGAGTTACATCCAGTAACTACTAATTCTACTTCGTAAGTGCTTAGCCCGCCTACGGGCTTCGCTAGTGGTACTCACCAAGGCGAAGGCCGTAGGTCGATGAATGTACTCCCAGCTGGCCTGCTGACGGGATTGGTGCATAAGACGGAAGTAAACAAACCGTACGTCCAGAACGGCCGTAGAACTCCCGAAGGACGAGGCGGGCACCTAGCGATGTAGCGCGGCCCACGACGTACAAAGCATCGCCACAGCGACACACACACACGCCGGCCGGGAAACCACAGCGGCAGGCGGTGAAGGGGGGGACCCCTGGCCCGCGTCCCACGCACGGGGAGCGGCAGCGAACCCAAAAACAGCAAGCGGCAGAACTCCTGCCCCTGCAACACCGTAAACAACATCCGCAGACCGCGGCAGAGCCGAGCGGCAGGTGGGGAACCCCTGGTCCGCGAGCCCACCCGGGACGCGGCAGCCAGGCCAGAAGGACCGAAACGGTTAGACGACTGAACTCCTGTTCTCGCCGAAAACCGACATGGCCACAGAGTCAGTGCACATATCCAACAGATACGAACGCACGAAGGTGGACGCAGAGGCCCAGGAGGCAGCCTGGCAGATGTCACTCACCGTGACCCCTCTGCACAGGGCCGCAGAGGCAGCCACACGTCGTGTGGAATGAGCACGAATCACTGCTGGTGGCGAGAGATTCTGTGCCTCGTAGGCAGCTGCAATAGCGCCCCCCACCCAGTGGGCGAGACGCTGAGAGGTCAGCGGGGAACCACGCCCCCGGGCTCCAAACCTCACAAACAGCTGGTCCGTGGTGCGAAAGCCAGCTGTGCGCTGGACATAAAGACGCAGAGCCCTGACCGGGCACAGTGACCGCAGGCGTGGGTCGTCCCCAGACGAACCAGGCATGGAGTCAAACGTCCTGACCCGGATCACTCGTGACCGGAAGTCCGAAGTGATCACCTTGGGATGAAAGGCCGGGTTAGGCCAGAGGTGCACGAGTCCCCCATCCTGGCTGAACACCATGCAGGATGGGTGGACTGACAATGCGCAGAGATCCCCAACTCTCTTGGCGGATGCTAGCGCCAACAAGATGGCGGCCTTAAAGGAGAGAAAGCGGTCCTCCGCCTGCTCCAAAGGCTCGAAAGGAGGTCCCTTAAGGCCCTCCAACACCACATGGAGGTCCCATGGAGAGACCACATGCCTGGGGGGCGGTCGCAACCGACACGCCCCGCGCAGAAACCGCTTCACAAGCGGGTGGCTGCGTGCAGAAAAGCGGCCGAAACCGCCGTGGCCCGCTGTGATGGCCGATGCAAACACCGCCAGGGTGGATGCAGCGCGACCGCTGTCCAGCAGGGCCTGGAGGAACTCCAAAACTCCACCAATGGTGCAGGAGACCGGGTCCAAGCCCCTCTCCAAGCACCATGATGTGAAGAGCTTCCACCGAGACCTGTAGGCCTTGACAGTAGAGGGGGCCCTGGCACTCTGGATGGTGGACACCACCGCTGGGGGGAGGTCTAGTTCCACCAGCCTCACCCGCTCAGCCTCCAAGCCAGGAGCCTCCCGCCCAGGAAGGGGCGGGACCGAAGGGCGCCTCCTGCCTGCTGCAGTGCGTCGGGCCCGTCGGGAATCGGCCACGGGTCCCCGACTGCCAACTGAACCAGGTCCGGGAACCACCGCGCACTCGGGGTGTCCGGAGCCACCACGATCACGTGAAGATTGTGCAACCTCACCCTGCGCAGCAGCGGGGTCAAGAGGTGGACTGGAGGGAACGCGTACAGGATGCCCGACGGCCAGCTCCTGTGTGCGAAGGCATCTACCCCTAGAGGGGGAGCGTCTGACAACCTGAGCGAGAACCAGAGTGGGCACTGTGCGTTCTCTGCACTGGCGAAAAGGTCTGCCACTGGGCATCCGAACTTGCGCCAGAGTCGGGCTGCGACCCACGGGGACAGGCCCCACTCGTCGTGGAGTGGGCCTCCCCGGGACATTCTGTCTGCACCGACGTTGAGGACTCCGGGCACGTGACGCGCCCTGAGAGACGCGAGGTGCCGGTCCGCCCACCGGAGGATCTCCGCCGCTATGCGATGAAGAGGGGGAGACCGGGTCCCCCCCTGCCTGTTCAGGTACGCGACCACCGTAGTGTTGTCCGTCCTGATGAGCACATGGCTGTCCTTCAGCCTGGCTTGGAAATGGAGCAGGACCCTCTGCACCGCCGTCATTTCCAGCACATTGATGTGAGTGGGAGTCAAATCCCAAGCACCGCCCACCGCGTGGTGGTCTAGGGTGCCTCCCCATCCCGCGAGAGACGCATCGGTGAACACTTCGACGTGATGCGACACGCAGCCCAGGGGAACTCCTTGCATTAGGAGAGCAGGATCCATCCAATAAAGGAGATCCTGGCGTGCTTGGGGCGGGATCGGGAACCGTTTGCATCCGTCCCACTTTCCCACGCAGCGGAGGCGTGCAAACCACCGTTGCAGCCTGCGCATGTGTAGAAGGCCCAGCCGGACCACTGGGTGGGCCGCGGCCATTAAACCCAGGACGGTCCTGATCAAACGAACCCCGACCAGGGGTGTGGTCACTGCAGACCTCAGGGTCGAGAGAAGGGAGGTCCGTCTCTCCTCGGAGAGGCGGGCAGTCATAGAGAGCGAGTCCAGCTCCAACCCCAGATAAGCCATGCTCTGAGCTGGGGTGAGTGCGCTCTTGTGTCGGTTCACCGTGAACCCCAGGAGCTCGATGTGGTGCAGGACCTGGGTCGTGTGCAGCACAGCCTCCTGATGAGAGGACGCCAGTATGAGCCAGTCGTCGATGTAAGTGAGGATCCTCAGACCATGACGACGGAGGGGCTCCAACGCTGCTTCGACACACTTGGTAAAGGTGCGAGGGGCGAGAGAGTAGCCGAAGGGGAGCCGGTTGTATTGAAAATACCTGGTCCCCACGGCAAAGCGGAGGAAGGCTCTGTGCCTTCTGAGAATGGGGATGTGGAAGTAGGCGTCCGTCAGGTCGATCGAAGTCATCCAGTCCCCAGGTCGAATGCTCTCCAGGAGGTGTTTGACCGTCAGCATGCGGAACCTCCTGGTGGCTATGTGAGTGTTGAGGACCCTCAGGTCCAGAATGGGTCTTACACCCCCGCTTTTCTTGAGGACCAAGAAGTAGGGGGAATAAAAACCCGAGTGCGCCTCTGTCGCGGTCAGCTCCGTGACTGCACCCCGGCGGAGGAGTGAGGCTACTTCTGCCTCGAGAGCGGCCGTCCCCGCAGGGCATGCGAGCCGCGTACGAAGGATGCCGTTGAAGAGAGGCGGACGACAGGCGAACTGCAGGGCATAACCGTTTCTCAGCGTCCTGGACAGCCAGGGAGAAAGCGGTCCCAACATAACACGCCACGTGTGAAACCGGAGCGTGAGTGGCTGTACCACGGCCAGCGGGGACGGCCCACCCGTCCTCCCGGCCTCGGGAGACGGGGGGCCCCCGGCGAAAGGGCTGTGGAGCAGGCGTCCCCTGAATGAGAGCGGGCGGCCGCCAGGCGGCCGCGGACCGGCGCTTTGCTGGGGACAACCCGAGCAGAGGCAGCGCGATCCCGGAGTTTTCCGGGTCGCTGTCCTCGGTGCTGATGTCGGAGCCTTCCGGATCGCTGGCCGTGATGCTGAAGCCGGAGCCGGGACGCTCAATAGCGGGAGCCCGGGACGGCAGAGCTCCGCTGCTCCGAGGCTCCGCTGTGACAACACACGGGGAAGCCGAGGGAGCGCTGCCGGGAGCAACACCAATAAGGCCGGGATCGGGGCGCTTTACGGCGGACACCCGGGCCGGCGTGAGTCCGCCGCTCGGCGGAGAAACTCCGCTGGGAGCGGCATGAGTGGCGCCGGGGCTGGGGCGCTGCACGTCGGCAGCCCGGGGCGTAACGGCACCGCCGCTCTGACGCCTCGTCATGCTAACACGAGCGGAGGTCGGCGGACAGACGCTGCTGAGAGCGCTATGGGTGCGGCCGGGGCCGGGATACCCCACGGCGGGGATCCGGGCCGGGCCGGAGCCGTCGCTCTGACGTTTCGAAATGCTCACTCGAGCCGAAGCCGGTGGAGAGTGCAGCCTGAAGCGTTTGCGGGGCGCTGAAAAGACATCAGCAGCGCACCGCTTGCGTGACGCACACAGCGGGAAAGCTAGCGGCTCCAGCGCGCTGCTATGCCCCGCGTCCGCAGCCGCATTGCGGCCAGAGCGCGAAGAAAGCGCCGGTGAAGAGGCGGTTCCGTGCGCATTCCGCTCACCATCCTCAGCCGCCTTATCGCGGAGCGGGAGGAGGGAGGGAGAAGGGCCCAGCCGGGTTTTGCACTTTTCGATCATGCTAACACGGGGGAGAGGAGGGACTGCTGCTCTTTGGAAGATGTAACGGGCCTGACGGCCTTTATTTGCATGTTTGCTGGCAGGTGCGGGTCGAGCGGACGGGGCGCTCCGTGTCTCGGGAGCGCGGGACCGTCTGGGCTGATCGGCGCCCCGGGAGGATCGGCGGAAAGACGGTCCGGTCTGTCCAGGTGCCGAGGTGCTCCAAGGAGCGGGACGCCGCTGGTCCGCGGAGCGGCGGCGCTGCGGCGGCGGCTCACGGCGGGGCTGGAGGTGCGGGGCGAGCTGCTG
Source organism: Salarias fasciatus (assembly GCF_902148845.1). Taxonomy (NCBI): domain Eukaryota; kingdom Metazoa; phylum Chordata; class Actinopteri; order Blenniiformes; family Blenniidae; genus Salarias; species Salarias fasciatus. Next base: position 26,642,289 of record NC_043759.1, read on the forward strand.
CGAGCCTCGTGCTGCTGCCTCCAGGCGCTCGATGATCACCTGTATATCGGGCCCAAAAAGAGAAGAGGTGGACAAGGGGAGTCCCAGGACGCCCCGCTGGTCCCGCTCAGATAAAGAAGACAGACCAAGCCACAGGTGCCTCATGGCGAGCTGTGCGTTGGCCATGACGCGGCCTCCACTGACGGCGATGGCTCTGCACATGCGCATCAGGACTTCGGCCGTATTTCGGACTTCCACGATGTCTTCGGGGGAAAGCTGGGACTTCTCGTGGCAGATCTTGTCCACAGAGCCCAGGAGGAAGGTCATGTTATTGGCTAGGGCGAACGTCAGGTTGCCGCTAGCGTAGCCACGATCCAGGAAGCTCGCCATGCGCCTGTCCCTTTCAGACGGCAGCACGGGCTTTCCGCCGGGCCAGGCGGAGGATCGGGGGAGGAGGCACAGCCGAACGGAGTCCTCAATGGCAGGCACTCCGGAGACCGGCGGCCAGCCCTCCACACAAGAATACTCTCGGTAGCCCTTCACCGTACCCTTGGCGGCAAGTGGCGTACCCCAGTCCCGCTGCACGTGAGCTTGAAACGACGGCACGGCGGGACACAGGACCGCAGTCCGGGACCGAGCCCGTGACTGGGTTGCCAGCCCGAGTGCAAAATCACGCTGCACCGGCTCCGGAGGCTGCGGCGGCAGCGCGAGGCCGGTGCGCTCGGCGGCTGAAGTGAAGAGCCCCGCGAGGTGCTCCACAGGCTCACGGGGGAGACGGGATGCGGTGGAGGCGGAGTCGAACCGAGTCGAACTCCGTGACACAGACACGCTGCTGCTGCTGCTGCTGCTGACGCTGCCGCGGATCTCGGCCCAGTCGTAGGCGGCGGCGGTGGTCTCCTCGGCGTCGTCCTCACCGGCAGGAGCCGGGGAGTTTGTGCCCATGAAGGCTGCTCGCCGCTGGCTCTCTTCGAGCGGCAGCGCGAGGCAGGCCGGGCAGGAGGTCCGCTGGCGGTGATGCTGCCAGCCAAGGCAGAGGAAGCAGAGCTCGTGACAGTCCTGTACCATGAGCGGAATGCCGCAGGAGCGGCAGGAGAACGGCCCGACGCCCGATGGCGACTGGTCCCGGGCCGGCGAATCCATTCAAGTCGAATCTTGATCCGTAGAAGAGGCTTCTAAGTCTCATGGAGATGCTGAGAAAGAAGAAGGGTTTGCTTAGCGCCATCCGAGGTTATGTACCCTCGGTGTGGGGCGTGGCGCTGCGCCATCGCGTGCGGGGGATTGGTGCGTCGAGCTTTGTATAGTCTCAGTGGATTGGACAGAGATTGGAGGTGTGCCACTAGCGAAGCCCGTAGGCGGGCTAAGCACTTACGAAGTAGAATCAACACTCTGCTTCCAGACGGTGAGAGAGAGCACATCCAGGAAGACTGACAGCCTGAAGCGCTGATCAGGATCATTTGACAGGAAATCGCGTTAGCCGGGCCTCAGAAAGCAGAACGCTCCACAAATGGGTTCGGCTGTTGATCTAATTCTCGTATTGATGTCTGACTAATGCGGCTCTCACAGGCTTTTGGTTTCATCTGATGGGGACGCTCGTTCCTCATGCTTTTTGTCTTCTGTTGCCTCCCAGTGGCCGCACATGAACACCTGCTGTTTTTACATTTCTTTATTTAAAAGGTTTGTTGAGCTAAGGGAGAAAATCCTTTTTGTTTCAGTGTTATCTATAAAATTGAATGTTATGAGAGCTCATCATGAAATAAAGCGATTTGTCCTGAAAGATCCTCGATACTGTGAAATGTGTTTGAAGAGAGCCGGTTGTGAAGGACTGGGTCGTTGTAATCTGGTGCTGATGTTAAAAATGAGAATCTTCTAAACAGCTGCAGATGACAACACATGGGGAAGAAGCTGCATTTTTGTCCATTGAACTACAGTGGTTTATAAACTTTTTTTTTTCTCACATGAAAATCACAAATGAATTTACCGTGTTTTATTGAAAAGACCAACACAATGTGAAGTGGAAAGAAAGACGACTTAAAAAAAACAAAAAAAAAACTGAAAAGTCTTCCTCCACCTTTACCCTGACCCTCCAAAATAAAATCTCCCCATCAGTAAATAGATTCCAGCTGTGTTCAGTTAGATCTCAGTGTGAATCCAGTTGTTCTGTGAAGGCCTCAGGCCTTCAGAGGATCAGTCATGAATCATGTCAGGAACAGGTCAGAAGACAGAAGTCCAGTCTCCAGTTTGAACAAGACATGATTTAGACTCACTAAAGATGTATGAAAAGTTGTGAGAGTGAATGGTTGGTGGTGGTCGGAGGGGCCGATGGCGCAGATTGGGAGCCTCGCTTCCGTCAGTCTGCCCCAGGGCAGCTGTGGCTACAGTAGTAGCTTACCACCACCCAGTATGGTGTGAAAGAGTGATGTGATATTGCAGTGTGAAGCGCTTTGGGCTCTGTCATGCAGGGTAAAAAGCGCTATACAAGTGTAGTCCATTTACCATTTAAAGATGGAGGAAGGAGCTCCGATCAGAGCTGAACCCTGAACACACCGTCCCACTGTGAAGCACGGTGGAGGCAGCATTATGCCATCAGGAGGCTGCTCAGAGTGGATGGAGGCAGATACAGGAAAAACCTGTGAGTCTGAGGAGACTTGAGACTGGTGGAGATTCAACTTCCAGCAGGACGACAACAGAAAGATGTAGAACACAAAATGTTCAGGAGTTAGAAGAGCTGGCTGCAGCTGAAGGAGGATCCACACACTCCTGGATGAATCTGACGCTGTGTTGGTCTGTCATTAAAAATCCAACATTTCAAACTAAAGGTATTCATCTAATCTTCAGCTGTCACTGCAGGAGAAGTCTGGTTCTCCTCTCTCCAGAGCAGACTTTTATTCTATAAAGCTCTGACAGCTTTAACTGAGAGCATTTCAACACTGTGACCAGCAGAGGGCAGACTCTGCCCTGACTGAGACTCTGCTCCTTCACTTCTTATAAATGTTGTTTACAGAAGGTGCTGCTGAATGAGCCTAATCAGACCTAAACTTGAGGAAATCAGAATATCATCACCTGAGAATGAGAAGATTTCTGACATTAGAAGAAAAAGAAGACTTTGTCCTTTAACGTCCATCATGTTTGGCTCAGGTGACGGTTTCTCCTCAGATGTGAGCAGAAAACAGGACAACAGAGCTCAACAGGTCTGGCTGCTGGTCCATCAAACACGAACTGCTCTAAAACCTGACGTTAACAGATTTAAATGGATTCTAAATAGAGTTTAATTTACTACATACTGTCTTAATTTCATCTTTGGCTTTCAGTCGGTCAGCTTTTCAACATCGTGGTGTTTCATCCCTCTTTGACTGGCGTTAGTGAAATGTTTCCTGCCATGCTTCATTTTGTATGTTCAAGGTTTTATGAAACGTCTTGAATTTAGCTGAAAATGCAGCTCATCTTGTCTTAGTTAGAGCCTGCTGTCCTCTTCAAGGTCTCACACGCCGAGGCGCCCGCCTCCTTTGGATTATATGGTTTCATGTTTACTTTTCATTTCAACTGACATTGTTTTCATTGCAAGGCCGATTCAAATGTGATTTTCATTACAAGCCTTCTCCATAATTCAATATCCACACACACACACACACACACACACACACACACACACACACACACACACACACACACACACACACTGTGTTGATAATTTATTTTAACTTCACGGTCACCTTTGCCTTTGATTTTGAAATTGCTCCTTGAAAATAAGACTGTTTACTTGTGTCTGAAATTTGACTTTAGAGTCGTTTAAAACTTTTGACATAAAATGCAGGTTAACTTTGAGTCTGAGAGGAGAGCGGCTGTCTCAGCTTGTCTGTGTGTGTCAGTTGGAGTCAACACGGCTGAAATCCATCTGGATCAGCCCCCGCAGAAAGACTGTGGCTCTTCCTCCACTCTAATGCCTTCCTGCCTTGACCCCTGCAGTGCCTCCTGTGTGTGATCATATGAGTGTATTGTGGTGTTCGAGCGGTGACTTGCAGGCAAGAAGACGAGGTGAGGGCTGCTCTATTGCTCAACCAAAGCTTTATTGTTAAAACAACCAAGCAAGGGAACATGACACACCAACACCAAGACAACATAATGGCGGCCGTAGGCCCCAGGTCACCCCCCAAGCAACCCCCTAGACCCACGGTCCGACACATGTGTAAAATAAAAGGACACAAACAGCACACAACAATAATGCAAAACACAACCATAATGAAAGGAAACACAAATAAACCACATAGAACACATAAACTGGCCCGGAACGGCCCCAAACTTAGTCCCGTTTCCCAGGGTGCCTTGTGGCACAACACAGTCCACAGGGCAGCGGCCCTCTAGCGCCCCCAGCGACCCCCGCGGTTGCTACAGTATCCTCGAGTCGTCCAGCACTGTCTGACAGTGAACTCCCCTTCCGTCAGGGTCTGAAAGACTTCTGTGGCGTCTTCATGGTCAAATGACCCATCGATCATAATCCGGTTCTCCCAGGCTTCCTTCAACATGACCTCAGGCCGGAGCATTCCGGTCCGACTTGCAGGCCGAGACTCTTGGAGCATGTTGGGTCTGCAGGTTAGCGTCTGATGATAATTCAAGTTCAACTCTCGGTCAGAAACTTGATTTCCTTCTTTGTTTTCTGGGTAGGGATGGGGACCATTCATATTTGAACCAAAGTACCAATTCCCGGTACCTGAGAATCGGTACCGGTACCAGTTTTCGGTCCTTTTCTCTGTGTTTATGTGGTAACTGACTGCAGATGAGTTGCTAACGGATGCTAGCATGCTAACGGCGCTGAATGCAGGAGTTGTAGCTGTAGATCTGAAGCTGTTTAAAATGCTGCTTGTTCTTAATCAGGAGCTTCCTCGGATTAGAAGTATTCCTACTGCAGATAGCATAACAGACAAATAATCATTTCAGTCTAAACAATGTGGGAAAGCTGTGATTCTGATTGGCTGAAAACATTCACCAGTTTTACCAAGAGGCAAAATAAATGTGTCAACATATTATTGATCCTTTTTATGATTGGTATGAACGGTAACGGCCTTTAGCTTTTCAGAGGAGAGTCCAAGAGAAGAAACAAGTCAGAACTAGACAGTTTAAATAGACTTTCTCATGATTGGATGTACCTGTTGAAGAAGTTCAGTGTGTTTTGAGCTCATCACACTGATTTAGTGTTCCAGATGATCAAGGAGTTCCAGGTATTGAAATAAAAAAAAAACAGCTGTTTTGATTCCATACCTCTCAAACTGCTCCACTATAAAAAAAAGAAAAAATCACTGCAGCCCTCAGCTTTCATTATGAAGTGAATGACATGCCACTGTGATCCTTTTCTCCGAAGACAGGAGGAACAAACTGTTTTATGCGTCTGCCGCTGAGGAAATGTCTCGCCACAATAACTACCATAACAAGCCTGAGCCTCTTTTTCAGAAGCTATAAAAATTACACTGAGCTTGGTGAAATCATAAATTCAACAAACCAAATCGTTCCATATTCATCAAGTCAACGATCGGTGCTAAACACAATGTGACCTGTTAGCACTTTAGCTCCCGTCTGTGTTTCTAATATCAAGTCATTTCATATCAAGTGCTTCTATAGTTGTATCTTCAGTAGATGTTCTTCCTTTAGTACTGCTGATGTCTTTTTCCTGTGAAGGTAACGGAGAATGGCTCAACACACCATCTTGTGGTATAATGTGGTATTACAGGCTTGTACAGCCTCCAGATGATACTATTATTTGATCTCATTTCATTTTGTGATCGTAACCTTGAAAAACTCATTCTGTTCCCAAACTTTTCATAAAGGAGATTTCTTACCATTGTTGGTATTAATGTAATGTACATGTAAATGTTTCACTACTAATAGTGATAATACCTAGCCTGGCACACCAGACGGTCTCTCCATGCTCAGGGATACATGGGGAAACAGTCTGGTACCGCGCCGTTTGAATCTGACTTCTACCCGGCAAATTTCTGCCGGGCCAATCACAGCCCACGAGAGGCGGGAGTTAGCGATGCGTCATATGATACCTCCCCCAAAGCAATCATGATGGCGGCCGCAACACAGTGAGGTTTTACCTCTGAAGTTTTGAACGAACTGAATTTGTCACTGAAACCACAGAAAGAATCTGCTCTGAAGGCTTTTCTTTCCAACCCTCAAATTCCACCGGGCGGGAAAGCGCCGCGCCGCGTCCCAGAAGCGCTGCTGTTACGACAGATCACCAGAACACCGGTGGTGCTGGTGATTCACTTCAGGTCTATTTTCTGCGCCACCGCTTCCAAACGGCGCGGCGCTGCGATGTGCTCCCGGTGTATGTTGACTTCGGGAACAAGAGCGGCGCTTTAGGTCGTGCATATCGGGGGTAAATCGGACATAAAACTACATGCCATCCCATGTTTTGGACTACAAAACGACTACAGCGGAGCGCTGCGTACTTCACATTGGGGTTGCGTCACAGCCTTGTTTCTTGGACTGGTTCTCTCCGCTCAATAGTCCCGCCTCTCGTTGCCAGTTTGAAATGCTGCCCCAATGGCGCCGTGTCACACTGTCTTTATATGTGTGTAACACAAAAATAAAGTCAGTCTGGCATGCCAGGCTAGATAATACCTCCATGAATGGTATTCCTATTTTCATTCATGTCTTGTTGTCCAGAAGGTTTACTGTGAATCTGAAACTTCTTTATCGACTCAAGAGATTCACCTCCAGCCAGAGTTCATCCTGAATTTAGTTCTGATCATCATTCTTCAGTCACTCAGTCAAGAGTTGAGAACAATTTACATGACTAAAGAGGAAATGGACTGAGTCCAGTTGATATATTTAAACACAAAATTTCATATTTTGTTTTACATTTTGCACATTTATGTGTTTAACTTCCATTTTAAAGTCTTGTTGCTTTCTTCCCGTTATTCTTTTTCTTAATTTGATTCTATTTTGGGTATTCATATTCTGTAGCTTCTATTTTGGATGCTAGACATCTGTAAATGTCTAGATCACAGGAGGACACGTGACACGAAATGTGGATTCCAATGTGTGCACTGTACGTAAAGCAGAACTGACAATAAAGCTCACTTCGACTTTGAATTTTTATTTTTATTTATATATTTTTATGCTGGGGGGTGGGGGGGCTATGTGCGTAGGAAAAAATAATATTCCTGAGAAGGTGATTTTTTTCATAATATTTGTATTTATTCAAAAAATTTCAAACTGCAGTGCAAAAAATATATAGAACTTTTTTATGTAAGCAACAAATGTGCAAACTTGTAAACTTGTACACTCAAACACCTGTATTTGAACTGATTTTAGACCTCGGCCCTGAGCAAAATCTGAAAAAAATATTAAATTTACATAAAAATAAATACAAAAAATATAAGTATGTAGAACTTTTTATGTAAACAACAACTGTGCAAACTTGGAAACCTGTAAAATCTTGGACACCTTTATTTGAACTGATTTAAGTATCCTTTGTCCCCACGATCCTCAATATGGCGTCAGCCCTGATCAAAATCAGAAAAACAAAAAATCAGCTCCTCCAGGGTCATCACACCAAGCCTCCACTGCCTGTGGGTCTTTTCATCTGCTGCAGAGGGTCGTCCACATAGCCAAAATACTGTTATCAACCTTCAAAAATCTGTATTGTTTTAAACCTAGTACAAATTCATTTCAAAGACCGTGCATAAAATCTGAATGTTACATTACAATCAGTTTGGCGAAGTTTTAAGTGTATATTTGTTTAATTAAATATAGATGGCAATATTGTACTCGCCAAATAATTGACTCTCTATTTGAGATACTTCTGCCCTTTACTGGCTGCATCCAAGAGTTTCTTGTTTTCCAGGAACTTCTGGTACATGTTTATACAGACTTGAAGCTCTGCCTTTACGCTGTCGACATCCATATGGTTCCTCTCATTTCTCCATGCAGATGTCATCATTGAGAAGACTCGTTCTGTGTGTGCATTGCTGCATGGGATGGAGAAAATGTAGGCACTGATCTTCCTGAGATTCACAAGTGGTACATCTGCTTTGGAAAACAGTTTCATATACCACTCCACAACCTTCCATTTCCGCAGAGCTGAGGGACGTCGAGAGGGGATTTCTTCCCTCGCCCCACGGCTCCTTGGCCTGGACAGCATCACTGTATTCTTCATATGGCACAGCAGTTGTGAGACCAAGCTCTCCCACTTTGCAGTGAAAGCTGTTCTCAGAGCAGTCATTTCTTTCACTGATGTATTTCTTGGCTGGTTTGGGGATAGCTGCTTGAGCTTGCTGTTCACAACGATTTGGATTTCCTGGGTTTCTATGAAAGAGCTGTACACCAGCTCGGCCACCGAAGACTGGAGATCCTCTTTGGGCGCAGTCCTGAGTCCCAACAAGACCCAAGGGAGCTTCTTTGGCTTGTCCACCCAGTTGCCGTCAGTCAGGGCGGCCCGCAGGGAAGCTTTCATGGATCGGTGGAACCTCTCACACAGGCCGTTGTAGATCTGCCCAGGGAGGCGACCACGTGGAAACACTTACGCGCCTCGTCCTGCGCGCCACGGCAGGAAAAATGCGCCTCCATGTGTGTGAACCATGCCCTGGCATCGTTCTCCCAAAACTCCGGCAGTCTCACAAAAGCATCGTTGTTAGCATCCATTGTCGGATAATCCTCGGAAACTTTGGTGAGGAGTCGCGAGTCGGGGTCACCAGTGTGGTGCCTGAGACAGGGAGGCGGAGTGAACTGATCAAACTGAACTTCTTTATTCGCCATCAACACACACACTGAACATTCGGCGCAGCGCTGCATATGCGCTGTCAAAACCCCGCCCCAAAGTCTGAGAGGTGAATTCTGTCCACGTGATCACCACACCTTCAGCATTCTCTCAATGGATGGAATCAGGGACAACCATCTTGTCACAATGTGCTGCAGCAGATTGAATTCTTCTGCTTCCACAAACTCACAGAATTCCTTGAGTTGTGCTGTTCTGCTTGCTGACACGCTGAAGTGGCTGTAAACTTTCAGTACAGCATTCTCAACATTAAAATCCTGTTTGGCCGCTGCATATCGTGTTGCATTGTGGAGAATATGGGCTAAACAGTTTGCAGGTAACAGATCCTTTTGTGACAGTTTCAGCTTCTGATAAACACTGGTGTGTTTTGCGTAGTACACGCTGGCATTGTCTGCTGCATAAACAGATATGTTTTGCTCATCAAGACCAGACTTCTCCAGTTTATCAAGCAGCTGCTTTGTTTTGCCTCTGAAGTTTCATTGCTATAAAAATCCAACAGTCATGTTGCACGCCTTCCTCAAAATGAAAATACCTGAAAACAACTGGAAAACACTTGGTCATGCCCTTGTTGGATGCATCGGTTGCCACAGAAAAATACTGATTGTTTTCTTTAATGTAATCTGTGTTTGCACAGAGTACGGCGCATTCTCACATAAAGCCTTTTGTTTTTCCACAAGTCATCCCCTTAGCTGTAGATGAGTCGCTGAAGATCTCCCTGTCAACTGTGATTCCACAGTCTACACTCCTGTATGACTGGTGATGCTTGACTGCATGATAGACTTTGCAAAGTTCTACAGCAGATATCTTGTCATCTTGCTTCCCGAAAAAATAGCGGGAGGGAGGAGGCATCTGCAGCCCGTCTGTTGCATCGGTGCTTCTCTGTGCCCGGTGCCTTTCAATGGCCGCCTGTCCTTGGGTGCTAATGTCAACATCACACCTGCAAAGTGTGCAATAAGCATGTAAATCGCCTTTGCTGCTCTTGCTAATAAATGCTGCTCTTTTGACCACTCTGAGTTGAATGACATCCGTCTTTTCGGCATGTTGACATTCGAGATGTGGCAGCTAGCACACGGAACAGGGGCAGCTTGTTTACATTTTTTCAACCAATGAGAAACCAGAGAATTGAGTGACACTGCTATTAGCCAATCATTTTTAACCATGTTTCTTTTTTTTAACCAGAAGTCTTTCACCATTGGACGATATGCAGTGTTGAATGAGGGTTGAATGAGCGTCTGGCTTGAGGCTGCGCCGGACGCCGGACAAGGCGTTTGAAATCCGGACTGTCCGGCCGAAATCCGGACGTATGGCCACACTATCGTGTGCCTACAATGCTGCATTCAGGTCTGGCATGGAGAATTCCCGACTGTTCCATTCCCTCAAAGTCACGAGGATGTGTTCAGGTATCAAAATATGGTACTACCTGATTTTATGTGTATCGGTACTCAGTAGTACCGATGGAATTTGGTCGGTACCTATAAAAGTGGTGACTTCAGTAGCCAGCCCTATTCAGCACTGACACTGGATGGAATGCTTCTCTGTAGAATCTCTTGATAATTTTTGAGTTCCTCCAATGAAACTGTGATTTATTGAGTCGTGCTATCTCTTAAAATTTACATATTTACCTCATTTGGACAAACCGCTGAAAACCAAATTACTCCTGATAGCTGTAAGTCATGACTTATATTTTTCTGATAAGCACCACAATATTACCTTTTGTGTGTGTGTGTGTGTGTGTGTGTGTGTGTGTGTGTGTGAAGGTGATACCATCTTGCATCCGTGGAGTTTTTTTTGGAGTAAAGACAGGACAGAATGGCTAAATCCAGGACGGAGAGGTCAGATTGGACGACCGTGAATCCGATCCGTCCTCGTCCCAGCTCGGGATAAAAGGTGCTCGAAACACAAAACCAACCAGCAGGACCTTGAGAAAGCACATCTGCACACTCAGAAATAGCACTTCTTTCAGTGATCTTTATTTTCCAAAAAAAAGGAGGAAAAAAAATACGGCAATCACTACATTGAACGTAATGGTTGCACGACGAATACTGTGAGCAACGTTCAAGTACAGAGCGCGTGCTGCCTGTGCGCTTCTGGACACAGGCAGGTCGAGGACGAGTCGTCCTCTGAAGCATGTGGTTTTGTATACAATCAACACCATGTACATCATAATATAGTATTTGCAGCGTAGCATGCCTTTTTTGTTCCATGTCTTGTTTTTCTTTTAATGTTTTTAAGCTGTTCGTAGTTCTCGGAAGCGTTTTTAAAACACGTAGTCCTTGCTTTTTTGCTGCATTCACACTATCCTAGAGATTCACGTAGTGACGAGAACAGTAAGAAGTGGTGTTTTGCATACACAGAGTGGCTACAATAAGATGAGTGGAGGTGGAAAACCATGTGATGGTGGCCATAACATCCATCGGACAGTCAGTGTACGGTTAACATGTAAATGTGTTCTTCAGTGCTACACAGCGAGGATGACCTCCTTTGTGGAGACGAGACGTTGAAGCAATGGGCCGCCTGGCCGAAAGCCTCCAGCCAATTCTTTTGAGATGCAGTACCAGCAGTGGACACTAGATGGCGACTGCAGAAAAAACTGAAACAGAAACTCAAACTGCATAGAACTTTGATAAGTCACGACTTAGTTTTACGGATGGTGTTTTTTTTTCACATTTTTTGGTTCTGAAGAGCTTATCTCCCGTCAGCGTGTCGTCTGGGGTGAGTCTGAAGGGGTTTTAAGGCTTCTGGAGACACTGGACGTCGTGGGGACGTCGCTCGTCCCCGTCCAGCTCCAGCTCAACGTCTCCGGGCTGCGGACGGACAGATCTGGGCTCCTGGATCTCACGTTGGGGTTTCATGGGTAATGCGAACTCAAAAAAGAAAACATGCACGTTCAAAGTGATAGCAGTGCGCTTGACAATCTCAACTCGCCCCCTTCTCACAATCTGTCGGTGTTCTCCCGCATCGCGTTATGGCTTAACTTCCAGTCAGTTGTCCTTCGGTCTCTCAGATGCAGCCACTGGGAACGCAGCACTTTCCAGACGAAATGTCGACGACAAACGAGAGGACAACAAGCCCTGAGATAGAGTTCAAGAGGTCATGATGTAGGTAGCATGTTTTTTTTTTCTTTCACTTTTTTTGGACACCACAGTGGGGGGTGAAGGACGGGGGGCATGCACAGACAGCATGTGGCGTGTTCTGAAAGGACATTAAATGCACATTTCTTCGACTCGATAGGCAACGTGTAAAAACAGCGTGACAACAAACACATTATGAAAGTGTGACGATACAATCAGACTTCTCATGTGCCACTAATCTACTCTTTAACAGCAGCTGTTTTTTTGTTTGTTTTGTTTGTTTTTAGTGAATTATTCCTACGCAGGATGCTCGTACTGACGTTGAGCCACATATGGAGTCGCAGCACCAGGTTGGAGGTCCGTGTGTGCCCATCAGACCTCGCTTGAGAAACTTCCCGTCCGTGAAACAGGAAGTTGGGTCATGTCACATCCAATCGCTTCTCACTCCTCCTTCCAATTCATGATGGCTGCACTTTACCTCAGCTTAGAGACGGACCTGTGTCCACACTGTCTGCTCTCGTCGACGTCCTGATTTCTCACGGAGCCGACTTTACCTCTTCTGACAGCTTGGATGTGACGAACAGCCTTCCTGTTTATGTTCAAGAACAAACCCAGATATGCTTCAACTAAATCTGAGAATAAAAGCAGCTTCGGCCGTCATTTCTGTCAGTGGCGTTGATACTCAGTTCAGTCGGTGGAATCTGTGGTGACGGCTGATATTCTGGGAGGAAAATATGTCATTCTCCAGTTTCAGACCGCATTAATTCTAAACTAATCTAATTTAATCATAGTTTATTAGGCTCATATTATGCCTGCATGCTGCTTTATTCACAGTGCAGGAATAATGATGGAGAACCCCCTGCTGTTGCTGCTGTGAGTCACTGAAATTAAAGCTTGAGCCTGTTTCCAGGTGTCCGTTTGCATTTCTGCTGCATGACCTGATGTGTGACTGGCCAGACACTTTTAAAAAATGAAAATCAAACATCAACTGGCCAAAAACCAGTTTTTCTGTCTGTTTCAATCTGTTCAACCTTCAGTTTTGGGCAAAAGGCAATAAGGTTATTCATGAAATTGCAAACAATAAACTCAAGAATTAGAAATATTATTTGGATTATGATTTAGGGTAAGGGTTAGAGGGTCAGGGTTAGGGTTATAACCCCAATGGGAAAATAAATGTTTGAGACAAACACTTTGCATGTGACAGCAATGAATTAGGGAAATGGATACTGTGTAGCTTTTTTTCATTGATATTCATATTTTTCTCATTCAGCCAGAATCTCAAAGATTTAGTCTCGATTAGGCCATCTGAGGTGAGTACCATCAAAACTGAAGGAAACGACGGCCGTCGCTGCAGAAGTCAGCTGCTGTCCGCTGACAACTTGAACTGTAATGACTATCATTTGGCATAGCACAGTAGCAGGAAACCTACCAGGTCTTGCATTTTAATAACACAACGTGTCAGATCCATAGGGCACAGTGAATATGTGAACATTACAGTATCTAGCACAACGGGACACTGAGTGTCCCTGCTTAAGCACACAGAGGAGTAAGGGATCTCTAAGGCACTAGCGGTGGTGTTTCCGCCTCCGGTCGGAGGAGTTCTCGGGTTTTCTACGGGCCCATCTCAATGTGCACTGCGTTCGTATCGAGTGTCTCCTTGTTTTCTTTGGTCTGCTCCAGAATGAACCCGTTCTCGGGCTTGCAGGCTTCCACGAACAGCGGGAAATCAGACAAGCTGGTGTTGCACTCCTTGTCTTCGTTGTCGTCGTCGGCTTCGTCTTTCCGCTTCCCTTCCTCGGCGGCCGGCGTGCTGCAGTCGAAGGCGGGCACGCAGGAGCCGTAGGCCTCGCTGTGGGGCCGGCGGGCCTCGTCCGGGATGTTCTTCTTCAGGTCCCGGTTCCTGTTGCGCTTGGCCAGCTTGGTGACGGAGCCCAGGCGGTTGAAGATGTTGTCCTCGGACGTGGTCTGGTGCTCGGACCGCCGGTCGCCCTGCTCGGCGCCGCGCAGCCGCAGGTTGTTGAGCTTGGTGTCGATGCTCTCCTGCGAGGACGTCTTGTAGTGGTTGGTGTCCAGGCTGTTGAAGATGGCGCGGCGCTCCGGGGACAGCATGTCCAGGGACACGGCGCGCTGGTCCAGGCCCAGCTGCCGCCGCTCCATGCTCCGGATGGTGGCGGCTCGCTGCAGCTTGTCGTGCACCTCCACGCTCATGCGCCGGCGGGTCTCCCGAAACTCTGCCCGGACGTTGGCCTTCCACTCTGCGGCGTGGGCCTTGATCTCTCCCACCTTCACCAAGAGACGAGAGGGAGGGAAGGACACTGCGGTCAGCCAGAACATTATGACCACCGACACAGAAGAAAACAATCTGAAACAGGTGTACCTTTCTGTGAGTCTTAAAGATACTTTAACAGATGGGACTGATTCTGCTGGTTGTTCTAAAGTCGCGGGCTCCTGACGGGAATGACTGACGGAAATGGTCAGAGTTGGTTTTCAGTGTTGGGACATCTAGAAGGGCCCAGTCCAATCACGTGAGGTGGCCCAGAGGGAGTTATTAGAACAGATTTAAGGCTGTGGCGATGTGGAGTCCTCCAGTGAAACCTGTAAGGAGCCAGGCCACTGATGGGGAGGGAATCATGTTCATTCAAACAAGCTCGGAGGGAATTAAAGTCGCTGAAGTGAAAGAACATGAATGCATGAATGACTTTTGCAGAATTAAATAGCAGTAATGATCTCTTTTTCCTGCTTATCGGGCAGTAAGTGAACATTTCCTCCTCAGAAATGAACTGATTGAAGGAAGGAATACGGGCACCATGTGGATTTCAGTCAGTCTGATCAGGGCGAGTGACGGTGACATGGCTGCCGGGTCCAGAACTGTGGACTGTTCCTGCTCAGTGTGTAATAAAAGTGGTCCAGGGATGGAGGAGTGAACGCGTGGTCTGCATATCGTCCCACTGAAGGCTCTGCTGAGCCACTTCCAGGACTCATTTGGTTTATTCCATGTTTGTTTCAAAATTGCAGGTTGGTTTTAACCAGTTTTCAGCTAACTCACCTGGTAAAATACAGGTTAAATAGTCATATCTTCCGTACATTATCCACTACATGCAGAACGTCTTCATTGAGATGAACAGATTGATTACAGGTCATTTCCATTCTGCTTTCAATCATCAACTGACTAGAATTTTTTGGTTGTCTTGAAAAAGTGAAGTTGTCATATCATAAAGATGTGCTCTAAGTCCTGGTGATTTCCTGTGATGAATCCCTGCTCCGTCAGAGCAGGGATTCATCAGGATGAGTAGAACATCGGTTTCTATCAGGAATCGAACCCTGTGCTTCCTCGGAGTGAGGACCAGCGTGCGGAGCGTACCTCTTCCTTTGTCTTTTTGGACAGCACCCTCAGCCAGTCGCCAATCATGTTCAGCACCGCAGCGAAGTAGGCCAGACCGCCTAAGATCCAGAACCAGACCAGCGG
The DNA here is from genome assembly GCF_902148845.1 of Salarias fasciatus. Lineage (NCBI taxonomy): Eukaryota > Metazoa > Chordata > Actinopteri > Blenniiformes > Blenniidae > Salarias > Salarias fasciatus. The sequence continues at coordinate 26,657,581 of NC_043759.1, forward strand.
CCGGTACCACTTCCGGTACTCGATCCTCCGGTTTCCCCCTGATCCACAAACAATAAAAACAAGTCATTCAGTGAATCTGGACTGAAGGGACTGGTGTTTTCTCGCCACATTATTTTTTGTCCTGTGTGAATGTTTGAGGAGAAACTGCGTCTCTCTTGTTGTCACAGTCGTCCATCATTAGAGTGAAGATGCTGCCAACGCGTCCTGGCGCCCAGCGTTAAGTACAGGATTGGGTTTCTCATCAAATTATAATCACAGTGTGGCCAGCCGGGCTTTATTTATCACACAAACCCATCTGAAAACAACACAATGGCCTCGTTACATAATGTGTTTTTTGATACGGATTAATTCTTCTGAATGACATTAATCAGAAACAGAGTATTCTCCTTTGTGTTTACATGGGTAATTAATCATTACTGATTCAGTCGTTCTGAAATGTGGGAGTTGTGAAGCGTTGTGATTGGAAGGGAGGGAAAGTGATGTATTTATGTCAACCAGAAGTAAACAGACTTCACTTCTTGTAGAGTTTTGTTCAGTTTGCTCAGTTTTGTGAACAGCAATCATGTTGAAACAAGTAGAAAGAGAATTACAATAATCAGTGCCAGATGAACTCGAAGCAGGACTGATCAGTTTCAGGTCTGACTTTGACAACATTTCTCAGGTGATAAAAACAGTTTTTGGTCAGCAGACGGGAGTGGGCTTCTTTTCTTTTTTCCTTTATATCCATTTCCTCTCAGGCGCCATTTAAGCGATGACGTGATTAAAACAAAGAAGGTGAAAACTATTAGTAACTCTATTCAGCTTCTTCAGCTTCTCCAGTCAGTCCAACACGTCTTCTATCGGAGGCTGAACCACTCAGAGGTCGAGAGAAGCTGCAGTTTTATTCCTAAATGTGGAGCCTTCGCGATAAACGCTCACCTGCCACGTAGTCGCCGATGCCGACGGTCGTGAGAGTGATGACGACGAAGTATGTGGACTCCAGGGCCGTCCAGCCCTCGATGTATTTGAAGATCACCGCTGGGATGGTGACGAACAGGATGCACCCGGCCAGGATGAAGAGGAGGGTGGAGGCCACGCGGATTTTAGTCTGGCTGATCTGGTTGTGTTTGTTCTGCCGGAGAAAGACGCACACACACACACACACACACACACACACACACACACACACACACACACACACACACACACACACACACACACACACACACACACGGTGAGAGCCACATCGTCCAGCAGGGGTCTGATTGTGTTCTGCTCCCTGTGACTCAGTCGCAGGTTTTTCATGAACTCAGCAGGAGCTGTGATTATTTCCACCTCGGTCACCTTGGAGTGGCTCCAGAGTGACGCCGGAGTCGGCCGTTCATCCTCCAACATGCTGGAGGATTACTTTAGTTTCTGGCCTGTAACCCCAACAGATTGTTTCGGTTTTGTTCTCTTGTTTGTGGAATTTAAGTTCACAACAAACCAGACATTGTTTCCGTTGAGTTCTCACACGGCCGGGAGGCTTCCAGCTGCCAGATCATTGAAGGAAAATCCAAATCAATTCAACTTGGAATGAGTCTTCTGTATGTGCCACTTGACCTTATGATAAAGACTGGTCCCAGATTCTTCCCTTCAGGAAAGGTTAGAGGTCAAACAGAAACCAACCTGAAACATGATGTCTATAAAATGAAGAACTCGGAGCGAACCAGCCCGTTTGAACCGTCCACTGTACTCCACAGTTCTGTCTTCACCACTGAATAACCAGGGTTTGCTGCCACGGCCTGGAAGCTCAAAGCCTTTAAAACTGACAGCAGAGTGACTTCCTCCTCCTGATCTGCAGTAACGACAGCCTGACGTGAACCCTCCCCACGTCCAGCGGAGCCGGAGCCACCAGGCTTCCCTGAGGTCCGATTATCGCGGCAGCCCTCCAGCACTTCATGGCCGCTGACCAAGGCCCATTACAGCCTGTTTTATGCATCTCTGCATAAAGAAGAAACGCTCTGCCCGAGTTCCCCCCAGAGGACGATCAGCGCCGTGAAAATCTTTTCATTATCGCATTAAAAACAAGGCAGCCTTCGATTTGCATTTGAGTCATTTATCTGGACAAGATATTAGTCTAACTCTGCTGAGTTAATTACTTTCTTTTCATTTTCCAGACGTTTCCCAGGGAAACAACACTGCATTGTATTTATTTCCAGAGAAAAGCAGGATCTGTGCAGTCGGTCATTAAGGCTTCATTTACACCACATTTCAACTTTTCGTTTAGGAAATTTTTTTGATTTAAATGTTTTAAAATGATTTCCATTTACAAAGAAACAGCAGAAATACTGAAAACAGTGTAGTTGCATGCGGGGCTGCTAGTGGGCGCTGCAGGTCTCTTGCGGCTCGGGGGGAACTGCTGGTGGTTCATCATTTGTCAGCCTTTATTGATTATCCCATATCAGACCAAAGACTGTGTCCGAACGTGTGATATGAAGGTATTGACTGGACTCTGCTCTCAGAATGAGCCCAGCTGCTGTCCTGACCGGAGGAGGAGGGGAGATCTGGATCTGCAGGATCACACCGAACGGAGAACTGAACCCTGAAGCTCAGCAAAGGCCTCCATGTTTCTCAGTCTGGGTACGAAGCCCTCAGCAGCGGCCGCGCCGACAGAAATATCTCCGGCCGTCAGACATCCGTCACATTTCATCACGTAACATTTGGTGATTTGGACCAAAAGAAACCTGTCAAATGTATTTAGACATGATGAAGAGCTGACGGCCTCCAGCAGGACTCACCCGGAACATCTTCTCCACCTTGGCGATGCTCTTGACGAAGATGGTGCCAAGCTGGTCTCCGACGCCGGCCAGCAGGAACCCAAACAGCGGGATGCCGAAGATGGCGTAGAGGATGCAGAAGATCTTCCCCCCCTCGGTGCTCGGAGCGATGTTCCCGTAGCCTGGGGGGGGGGGGGGGGGGGGGGGGGGGGGGGGGGGGGGGGGCGTTCAGAAACACCCAGCTCATTCCAGGATCCCAAAAAACTTCAACTTCACTTTACTGCAGTGTTCTGTTTCATCTGCTTGAATCTATATCCAAACAAAGTTTCCCTTTATTTCTCTGAATAAATGAAAAAAGAAAAAAAAAAAAAAAACGTCAGATAGCCGGTTTAATCTTTAATCAGAGTTTTGTTTAAACTATTTAAGTTTTGAACTTTAATTTAGATTTCAAAAAAAGAGGAAATAATTTGAGAAACCTGAAACCCTGCTTTAGATTAAAAAAAAAAATCAGGTTTGATGGGACTTTTTTATTTAGTCATAGTTTCACCAATGAATTGATACATCTTTATCTTTTTAGAGGAAGACAGTTCTACATATGGAAAACTTCAAACTAAAATTAATTAATTAATTAAAAAATATGTTGATTTCTTTTTTTACAGAACTTCTTATTTCCTTCAGATGGATCCTGCAAAGATATCAGGCTGAAAACAAAGTATTATATAAAATTATCTTTAGTTTGTTTTCAGCACGATTTAGATTGATCCTATTCATTGATACTGACTGGAACCAAAAGTTTCAGATGATTTGAAAAGGGTCCAGTTTCTACTCTGAATTCTGGAATTGCTTCCAGTTTCTATTGAACACGTTGAAAACAAAACTGTCCACTGAAGTGTGTAAAGTGAGACTCGACATAAAGCGAATGTGCGTTTCCGAGTTGAATTTCTTAATTTGAAGAGTTAAATAGACAGAAACAGAACCTGAGGCTTCCTATTTCATTGTGTTTGTGAATGTAAATAAAGTGAAGTCAGCTGTCCCTGTCTGCGGACTGGATTCTGTGTTTCTGGGGTGTTTGAAGACTCGTCTGGCAGCAGCTGCAGGCCGACCGGAGTCGTACCGATGGTGGTGATGACGGTTCCAGCGAAGAAGAAGGCGCTGCCCAGGTCCCAGTGGCTGGAGTTGTAGGAGGTGTCTCCCACTGGGTTCACGCCGGCGTTCACAGCTTCCACGGAGTGCTGCCAGGAGCAACAGACAGAGACAGAGACAGACAGAGACAGAGACAGAGACAGAGACAGAGACAGCTTCAGGCGCCGTCCGGCCGGATGATTCCCACTTCAAACTGTTAGCTTCACAGGGGTTTCTCTAAAGGTTAGCAGCTCAGCAGCAGCCTTCTGCCTACTGGATCACACCCTACTGGATTCTGAAGCACATAATGAAGAGAAACCAGAGAGCGCACGCACACGTGCACATCTGTTCAAGCTGGTCCACCCATGAAACTTAAATAAAACAAATGAATGTAACATTAACATCTTTAATATTTAAATGTATATTTCTATTGATTTATGGCTCCTGACAAATACATAATCATATATATCGCAGAGAACGGTTAACCCAAAGTCCATAAAAATACAGTATGACAAAAAATAACTTAAAAAGTAGTTCCCAGATATGGAAACATTTTACTTTTTCATGGCTGGCCTCATGGTCTGGATGTAAAAACAAAGTGAAACAAATAAAAGTCACATAATTCAGTGAAGAGTCAGTCAGAAGCTGCTGAAGGAGCAGCACTTCAGGCAGGTTGTGTAGATGTGTAGAATAACACACACTATGGACCCATGGATATGGATCAGCGTGTGTGTTCCAGCTCATTCAAACACACAGGTTGATTTTGTGTTTTTTTGTGGGAAAAAGTCTGTGAGAGACGTTCCCTCAGCTTCACTGAGCGTGTTATTAATCACTGTGATGCAGGACCTTAATCAAAGTCACACCAAGAGAAGACTGACGGACTGATCAATGATGATGATGATGAAGATGATGAAGATGAGGCCTTTGTCCTGCCGTCGCTCCTTAAAAATCTGAGCAGAAATCCATTTCCAGTCCTGGTTGTCAGAGAATGAAGAGCAGTTTGATCACAGTGACTCACTCTCAGTCACGAGGAGGAAACCATTAGAGAATTCAGGTGTTTGCAGCTTTTATGACGCTTTCAGCAGATTCAGTTTTTTTTAAAACATTTAAAAAAACATGTGAATAGCTTTTTTTTTGTAAAGATGAAAGACTAGTTTGTGAAATCGGGTGACTGTCATCATTTGTGGAGTCCCTCAGGGGTCAGTACTGAGATCAAAACCCTTTATTCTAAACATAAAATCTACATATTAAATCTCAAATTGTTTGCTGATGATAAGGTTTTTAACATTTTCATACTGTTATAGTAAAATACTGTTTGAGTTAGTATTATGGCTGATATGATGTTGCATTTTCTCGATGCCTGAAGCTCATCACAGCCCTCAGTCAAAACCATCTGTGATGGAAAAATCCAAGCGTCTTTCTGACAGGAGTGTCAGTAATTTTCCTGTTCTTCACTACCGTTTTGCAGGAAGACTCCGTCCAGCAGTCCGTCCTCCTCTGCAGCTCCCACGCACAGACTGGAGTCCAGCCGCCGTCTGCTGGAGGCGGACTGATCTCTACCTTCAAGATGAGACAACATGTGTCTCCTGGAGGAGGACGTCTCTCCAGGCCACAATCAAGAGGAATTTTTGTTTTTTTTCTTTTTTGTACCCTACGATCCAAAATCAGTCCATGTATCAGAACCAGGAAGCATCGAACCCCCGGCCCGGGGGAGCCAGAGGTCACCCGGTCATTTAAAGTTCACCGAAGATCCTCAATTCTTTTAATCAGTCTGGCTTTTCTCTATTCTCTGTGCTTTATTAGTTTCATTTCTAAATTCTTAACTATTTATTCTCCTGTTTTACTTGAGTTGTGCTTTATAAATTCGCTTTTATTTTCTTAATGTTTTTTCTTTCGATGATTTTAATGTGATTTTATATTTCTTTGCCTTTGTAGAGTTTCCTTCTGTACGATGGCTGCTATTCAGATAAGCTTTCCTTGCTCCAGCCTCCGACTGATGCTGAGCAGCCTCAGTCTGTCTTTTCCTCTCGGCCTCTCAGATCTATCGCCCACACAGGTGCTTTACATCCAGCAATGCAGATGCTTAATCTGTCAATTCTTCATCCTGAATGGAATGGAACCGTTCGGCGTGTGGATTTAGACGGGAAGAATTCCTCTCTCAGCCCCCACCACGGTTGAAAACCTCCTTGTTGGATCCGTCAGGCGGTTACATAAGACCCAGACTGCCGGGGCGTGGTGGAGGAGTGTGGCGGCGGCGCTGCCGTCAGGTGTGGCGCTCAGCGCCGTCCTGGCAGATGGAGTCTCAGCGTAATGAGCCGCGCTCGCCGTGAGGCGGACAGCGGTGCGGCCGGCTGAAGGGCAAATGCACAAGGGCACTTCTGGCAGTCCCTGTCCAGCCAGAACCAGACTCAACAGAAGAGAAACTTCAGCCCCGGTGAAGCGACTCTGCTGCATGTGGATGGTTTCAGATGAGGGTCGCCACTAGTAGCTGAATCATGTCTCCACATTTATGTGTTAAAAACAGAAGAGGGATAATTCTGAGGAAAGTTTGGTTCATTATTTCTGTCATGAAATAACAGCTGTTGTGAAGCCAGATTTATTTCAGACAACATCAGTGCAGGAAAAGCTTCAGGCCCATCCTGAGTTCTGTAACACAGGTAAATGATCCACTAGCGAAGGACTTCTGTCCATGTGAGCAGACAGCTGGATATTTTCTGACACACTTGTGCGTGTTACGTGTTGATGATTCATCCAGGAGAGTTTCAAGGCCATCGCAGCTTTAAAGTGCTCCGACAGCAAACTCTATTTATGTAGAAGACAAACAGTACTCGGCGCCTTCTGTGCTGGATGAACCAGTTAACTTTAACTCCGTCATCACAGCTTTTCTCCGCCATCGATGTTCTGAAGTTATGTAGTTGATTCACTGCATGCAGGATGTATGATCACACTCTGAGCTGCTGGATAAATTAAATCAATTTAACATGATGTAGGAAACTGTTCAGCCACAATGAACTGAAACAGTAGACATGAGGGTGAAATCAGGATGGCTTATTCATGTTTGACCACGATCACATTCATTCTGTCACAAGTCTGAAAATACGGTTTCAAAATGAAGAATATTAAACTGATCAATGACGTGGAGGAATCTGTGCATTATTAGAGCTAAAACATTGCTTAAGATCCCACAGCTGGTTGATCTTCCGCCTCACAGTGAGATTAAACTCAGTTCAGTTCAGTGTTTGGTTTGCAGTCAGCAGAATGCATCATGGTCCAAAGCCAAGAATGTTACAAAGATCTCTCTGTATATAAAGAAAAATTCTATGTGTTTTAAAAACTAATTTGGGATCCTGGGCGAAGCGGGGAAAGGGCAGCGAGAGCCGGGCTGGAGCGACTCCTCTGCTCCTCCAACAGGAAAACCAGAGGTTTGAACACATCAGGTCTCAGTTTCAAACTGAGTTTCATCCTGTTATATCACCCAGGAGACTTTGTAGAAAAGTCATAACTTCCTCAACCGTGACTCACAAACTGCTTCGGTCACTGCGAACAGCAGAGAAACTGAACTCAGAGCTTCCAGCTGCTCGCCTGAAGAGTTTGAGCACTTCCCTCTGTATCTTGTTTTCTCTTCCCTTGTCTTTGTGGATTGCCTCTGAAGCTGTCGATGAGCAGAGCGCAGATTATATTAGTGACCTTTAAATCCCTCATGAAGCTGAGCGCAGCCTGAGATGCTCCGCCAGGCGCCTCCGGTCTGCTCCAGAGGCCGGGCGGCGTTCTAAAGGTGACCAGCGCCTGGAGCTGGAGCCGCCTGGCAGGAGGTAATGGAGTGTCTGTCTGAGTCAGAGCTCCCTGAAGTCATCTAAAAACCCGCCGCTACATGAAAGTGAGCTGTACCTCGATTTAACTCACTCTGGCAACTTATCTCACTGCATTTATTGATTGTACCTAAATTTTCAACCCTTCACCACCAGTTTGTGCAGTAAAAATGAAATCGATGCCCTGTCTTGGATTCTTACTGCTTAGTGATGTTTTACATTGAAAGGAAAAGTCAATAATGACCTCATGAAGGTGAGGAGTTGGGATTTCCACAGAATGATGTTAGGTAATTAAAATCTTACAGTGTGAAGAAATGGACTGAGACTCAGTAAATACCAGAAAGAAAACGACTCCTTAAAGTCTCTTTAAAGACAAAGTCACGATTGGCAAAAGCTTCATCTGACCTGCAGCTTACTGAAAATGTTAAAGAATCCTAAATTAAAGCTTTTACTCTGATGAGACTGACTGGATGCTCTGTTTGTCTGTCATGAGGTGTTTTATTTAGGCGAAGCATGGCAGCGGCAGCATCATGGCGTGGAGCTGCCTCCAACAGAACTTTGTAAATCCTGACCTGAAGTCTCATTGCTTGTACATAAGTGAGTCGAAAGACTCCATCCAGCTCAGCCCTGAGTCAGATAGTCCATCTCTGAGTTCACTCACTGAACAGGAAACACAGCAGATGCTGGACGACTCACTAAAACACACTGCATGAACAAGTAGTGGCTCGCTGCTGCCACCTAATCAACAGAGAGGGAACTACAGCCGCTCTGCATCCCGGAGCTTCAAATCAAGAAGTTTAGGAGAAACTGACTCAGACAATGATGCAGACAGTCTGAGGGCTCCGATTTCACAGACTGTAAATAATCACGATTCTTCAGTTTTCTAATTGATGGCTGATGATTTTGGATTTTGGCCTTAAGCTGCACCGGGGTAATAATGTAACGTCCAGCAGTCCGGTTTAAAGGAAGATGAGTTGAACATCTTAATGTTGTTTATTAAGCCTCAGAACCGACTGTGGCCGTAGCCACGGCAACACGACAGCAAAACAGTCTAACCTGAAGAAAAAACTACTGACAGGCTGCTCTCTCTCCACTTCTCCACACTAACTTCCTGGTCCCGCCCCCTGCTCCCTCCCAGCCACTCACGCCACAGCGGTGCATTCAGGTAACTTGAAAACGTAGGAACTCACAGAACACAACTTCCTGGAAACAACACCTACAGCAAAGATGCTACAATAATAAGTTTGGAAATAAATGATAAGGTTCATTAAGTGACATTAACAGACACCATTGTGGGGTCTTTCTTCTTCTTCTTTTTGGATTTTCAGCAGTTTGCGTCCAAACGAATGCACTACCACACCGCCAGGCTCCTGCGTATGGCCTTGAAGGCACGTTGTCGATTTTTGGGAAAATTAAAGGATTTTAAGTATAAAATCTTGTAACCTGAAAAATACGATAACATCGGTATTCTGTTGCAGTTTTCTCGTTCATGCTTGGTTTGTCTAATGTTAAAAAATCAGCTGAGACGAAGATTGAATGAACTTGAAACGCGTTGTGACTGATGGATTCTGATGTGTGGACGCCACCAGATCTGCAGGTCTCTGTCCCTGTTACTGCGGTTCCCCGGGACTGCTGGTCCTCTTCCTGTTCAGCCTGGATAAAACCTCCACACTGAGCTTCATACTGTATCTGTGACAGAGTGAAGCAGCATCATGGATCCATAAACACCTCTTTACTTCTTGTTTTTTCTATGAAAAGGTGCGGCTGAAGTCCGGCGCTGCAGATGTCTCAACAGATGGCGTCCCGCCGCCTGCGGATCGCTGCAGGACGTTTGAAAAATTCAAGATTTTCCCTGACGACGATGCAGCTGCGCACAAGCTGTAACATGCTGATCTATAAATCTGCAGGGACTGCTTCACTTCAGTGTCCGTGAGAGAATCTCATTAAACTTTGATGTCCGCATTGATTTATCCTCAAACACGGCGACTGCTCCAGAAGCATTTATCACAAGAGCTAATTCGTTCATGCTGCTTTGCATCTTTCACCTCTGACAGAGTCGCCAGGTCTTTTCTTTCTGGCTTTGCACCAGGAGGGTCGCGACAGACGTGGTTCTGTTACGTCAATTCTCAGCAGAACTTCCACCAAAATATCCCAGAATCTGCTCGGAGCGAGCCTCCCACCTGTTGGCTCCACCTGTGCGCAGTGGGCGGAGGACGGACGGCACGCCGGCAGACGGGAACATTCTCAAGGTCACTGAGAAGAGAGTGATGAGGGACTGAATTATTCACAGCTCACGATCCTCTCTGATAACACGGCGTAACAGGAAATCAATAGGAAGCCAGACATCGAGAAGAGCGGCTCTCATCTGGTTGATTAAAGAAAATGTAGGTTTGAATATGAAGCAGTCGGGGAAAGGTTCAAACTTCACACTAAAATCCGTCCATTCATTCATCTTTAGATACCAAAACGTCCTGAATCCATTCCGTGTCCCAGAGCCCCCGGTCTCTCATCACCAAGGCCCCGAGTCCCATCAGCACCGCCCTGTTTAGGATCTCCTCTGAAACTACAGAAAACGGCTCTTCTGTGTTCCTGTGGTGCAGCGGTCTGCTCTCTCCATCACAGTCACACGATCACTGGTTTCACAGTCTGTTTACGCAGAGACCAAACTAAACGCCTGCTGTGTTTTGGGTGTCTGTTTACACGATAACTTTTTGAAACAGACGAAAATGACACTTCCTGAAAACACTCGGACTCAGTCCCACGGAGACGATGGAAATCCTGCTACTGCACATTAACAGCATGACCGATGTGAACAGTTCTGCACATGCTCAGTAGACGGACGACAAGAAGGATTTCCTCCAGACGCTTGTGACTCTCCGTCCACACTCCTGGTATTTGGTAGTTTTACAGCAGACAGTGTGTCCATATGAACGGCTGTGTTCTCCCGTTGTTAATGTTTATGGAGTATTACTGTCATGTCTTGTGTTTCATTACAGAAACAACCAGCAGCGCCCTCTCATGGCCCGGCAAGCTCACTACATCTTTCTCAGTGTTTCTGTCATTTCTGTGGAAATGCAAAACATTTCAGAAACTGACACTTTAAATGTTGTTGTGAAAACGGGGCCAAAGTCCAGGATCAGTAACGACAATGTGAGCAAGTCCTGTGCTGTTACTACTGCAGGGAACGAACGAACTGACGAATGAACAAAATAACTAATTAACTAACTAAATAATGAACTAACTGTCATGTTAGCACCGCTTGACTCGCTGCTTTAATAAATGTCTAATTGTGCATTCCTCCAAATGAGAATTGATAAATCAGCAGATCATCAGAATTGAAATCAAATGGGAATCATAAAAACCTCATCAGTTCCCGTTCCTGGCCTCCACTGCGTTTCTTTGTACCTTCAGGTTGTAAATGGCCCAAGAAAATCAGCAGTTTGAACCTTATTGTTGGAATTAGCATTCCCTCAAAGTGTCCTTGTCATATTCTTAATATTTGATTTGGATTCACCTTTTATATTCCATCTCATGTTTTTATTTCTGTTCTTTTTATTTGATTTTAACATTGTACTAGATTAAAGATTCTTTTCTTAATCCTAAAATTATGTAATTTTCAAGTTTTTTTTTCTTCTTTTTAAAATGTGAAGCACTGTGAGCTGGGCTTCATGCACAGGAATGGAGTTATTATTGTTATTATATAAATTCACATGAATTGAAAGTGAAGTCCTTGCTGTAGATTTGTACAGTGTTGCTGATAATTCACAGACTGACATTAAAAACAGTCACAGCTCAGAAGATTCAGACGTGGATCATGGACAGACGGACAGAGACGGTCTAAGAAAAGTTTCTGTTGGGAGTGGAAGATTCTGGAAGATGGACTCATTTTGCTTTTCCATGTAAATTCACCCGCTGTGCTGCTCGTACAGCGTTCCTTCACCCACAGCACCGTCCTCGTGTTTCATCTCAGTAGCTCTGCAGCAGAACCCAGACGAGGTTTGGACTCCAGCCGTTCCAGGAAGCCCAGAACGCGGTCCCGTCTGTTACTGAGTGGGTGGACCACGCACCATGCACACTTCACATCCAGTCCATCTGAGCCACATGCGCCGGCTTTTGGGGCCGTTTCTACCTTTGCCAACAGCCTCACTGGGATGAATAATGGATGCTGAGACAGAAGCTTTCAGGACCTGGAGACTGGACGTGAGCGATTGGCTGAAAGTGAGCACACATCTACCCGTCCGAGCGTCGTTTGGAAACACGTGACGTGGGCTGATGGCGCCATCACTCCAGGTTAATGGAGCCGAGCAGCTGCACACAGCCTGCCTCCCCGCAGGCTGCAGCTCTTTCTGCATCTGCTCGTTTCTACAAGGAGGAATCGATCAGATAGCGACCGTCTCTCTTGGTTGTTTGCTGTTTTCTCCTCCCAGCTCAGCCCAAACAAAAGCCACTTCAGAATTAGCCGAGATCAGAGACGTGATTTCAGGAGGTGGGGGTGTTGTGCGATGCAGCCCCGGGTTTCTGTTTCCCTCGTGTGCTGCCGAACGTGTCGAGCGCTGAATCGGAGCTGGCAGCGATCCACTGCGGAGGCTGGAGGATTGGGTTGCAGCACACCCATGCTCTGCGTTATACACCGTCCATTACCGTCCAGGGTTTCTCCTCTGCTGAGGTCAATTAGTGTCCAGCCCAAACAACAAGCTGTTACTTCGCTGCTGAGGCTCGTGGCCGCGAGCGCTTGGCTGTGAAAATCACTGCTGCTAGCAAAAGCAAAGCGTGTTACAGCACCAGGCCAATAAGGTCTGTTTATGAGATCAGACTTTCAGCGCTCGGGCATTAATCATCAAGGTCTGCCCGCTGGTGGTTTGTCCAAATGTTGCTCCCACCACGTTTTCCCAAATGGACTGTGAGCGGTTTGGCACCTACAACTCAAACAATGCCACACACTCTCAGGCACAGAGGGAGGATTGGATAAACAAGACTCGCTCAAACTCCGATGAAAACCTTGTGCTGAAAGTTGAAATTATTTTACCTGAACACACAGTTTACACCAAACCCTCTCATTGCAGTCCATCATCCATCCTACTGACACGCAAAACCCAGAGGAATTCCACATCAGCACCTCGCTCTGATCAGGTAGAAGTACAACACAAATCCATAAATACACGACAACAGTAAGAAAGCAGCAACAGAAACATTCATCCTGGTATCTTTTAAACCCATTTCATGGAAGAGAGGGTCACATTCAGCTGGAACGAATTCAAACAATTACAGCAACAAGTCAACAATTCACCAATCGAGCATGTGATTGGCCGGTGGGAGGAACTGTGGAAACTCCACACAGAGCGGTCCCCTCCATCCTCCACCCTACTGCTGACTCCAGGAAACACTCAGCGGTGTGTTTCAGCACTGAGCTGATGGTTTGCGTACGGGTGAAGCTACAAAGCTGGAGTCTGTGGTCGCCTGGTTTCTCTAACAGCTGTTGAACATGAGGGAACAGTGAGACAAACGGAAATTAAAAACTGAGGAAAACAGTTCACAACCAAAAAATAAAACTAATAAAAGCGCATTCAGAGCAGTGGACTTTGTGCTTTTCCCGTATGCTGATGGAAAGTTTAAGACCTGGTTATTCAGTAAAGTTAGGTCTCAAATGAAGGCTATCCATGAGAATGAAAGTACTCCTCTCTAAATGCTAATTTAACCTTTTCTCAGCTAAAAACAAACCAAACAAACAGATTTTCTGATGAGAGGCATGAAGCCTGCTTTATTCCCTCATTGCTGCAAGCAATCATTTTACGATTGGGCCTGGAGTCACTCCTCTGTGGGATTAATAAAGCAGTGTACAGTCTAATTTAGTCTCCCGGCTGGACGCTGAACAGACAACACACCTGATCCTCTGCAGCGAAGACAAACTACACAAACATTTTTAATTCTACGCTTCACCTCAAACATATTCTCTACATCTTATGAAGCTGTTCTTGTTTATACGGGGAAAAAACATCATATTGTACTACTGACTGTTGAAGCCGCTTTATGATGGTTGACAAAAACAAACAAACAGTACCTGAATGTGTTTATCAGATTCCTAAAGCTTTATTTGTTCATCTGGGTTAAAATGCCATGAAGGGAATTCAGAGGTATTGAGGCGTTCAGATTGCATTGTGATAATGTTTTCTTTTCATGGATTGCCTCCATACACCTCCAGATTGGTGTGATAATGGAGTGTGTTTATGATTTCCTGTCTGAAATCACCGTGCGCCACATCATAATTCAGCACACGCTTCCTCTGACAGACAGGCTAACGTCTCCAGCGGGGCCGAGCCACCGCCGCCTCCTCCAGAGGTCCGGGCCTGTCTGCTCTGGAGTTCAAACTGCCTCTCATCACGCTGCATTCGGGATTACAGCATCCAGATTACTATTGTCTGCTCTGTAAACAGCTGCTGCAGGCGGCACCTGAAGCCTGACAAACCCACGCCGTCAGGCTTCTGTTGAGGGCAGCGATTGTGTGAGCGTGCCTGAGGCTGCTGGGAAGCCGTGTGGCTTCACCAAACCTTCCTGTTTCCACTCATGCTCTGTGTCGATGCAGCTGCACGAAGAGCATGCTGGGATTGATCTTAATGAGACTGTTGGTCTAACAAACACAACCTCCCTGCTTTATGTTAAATATCAAAGAAAACAGATAAATGGTCACTTATCAACACTTCCCTGTACCTTTTGTTTTCAATATTAAAATGGTCAGCCAGGCTTTTCAGGTACAGGATATAGTCTTTTAATTCATCTGTGATATTTATTTAATGCTGATCATGAATAAAACAAAACTTTATCACTTTAAGAGGAAATCATTGTTTGGAAGAAATTAAAGTTTTACAAGAGAAAACAAACAACAGCATGTAAAATTCAACACTGGTAGATGTTGCATGTGAGGCATTGAAGTTGATTTAACTTCTGAGTTTAATAATGAAATATTTTCTGTCCTTTTCAAATATTGATAATTCCAGTAATTATTGACACCGTAACTCCTCTAATATAGAGACTAACACTGCTTTTCCTGTGAGTCAGTGTGAAACAGGATGAAAAAGGGAGAATTTCCACTCAGTCGATCATTTCTTCTTTGTCTCATCAACAAACTACTTCCAGATCCTGGAGCGTTACAGACACATCTCAGTCCTGTTGTTCCCCGATAAAATGTTCAAGGAGGTTCAAGGATGGAGACATCAGCATGTTCGTATGTTGGAGACAAGTCGGTGTGGTTTGTATCTGGTTGCAGGGCAGGCAGAGTGTGTGTGGAGCTTGAATGGCGTCAGATCGATGGCGAGCTTGGGTTTCAGTAGACCTGAGGCCCCGCCGGGGACGGCGGGGCCGGCTGAGGGAAGCCTGGAGTATCGACCGGCGGCTGCTCTTACCTTGATGATGGCCTCCAGCTCGTCCTGCGAGACGCATGGGTGCTTCTGCAGGAAGGCCGCCTTCTCCGCCGTGATGGCGATCTTCTGGTTGTCCTCGAAGGGCTGCTCCAGCGCCCGGAACACCAGGCCCCCCGCCACCAGGTAGGCCACCACCACCACGAACACCGCCAGCACCGTCTTCAGCTTCATCATGGTGAAGGTGGCCGAGCCGTCGGCCACCGCCTCGATGCTGGCCACCACGCTGGCGGGCCGCGGGCTGACGGACAGGCGCGGCACCGAGCAGCCCATGGGGTTCTGCATGGTGGCCACGCTGGCCTGCACCAGGCTGGACTGCAGCATGCCGGCCTGCACCTTCTTCGGGGGGAGCAGGTTGGTCTGGACTGCCACTGGAAGGAGACACAAATGAGCGGGACGCTGCGATTTCTGCTTGACATCGTCAACGTCCCTCCCCCACACCTTCACTTCTGGAGGATCAACCAGCGCAATCATCTGCTCAGTTTCACAGCGTCCCCTAATATATCCACACATGAAGAGTCAGAGGGAGGGAGACACAAAAAGAAACCCTTAAAGTATTAATGACACGAGCTGACAGGAGGAGGACATTTATTTCTACCTGCTGCAGACATTTAATCCCCTTCATACACACTTTATAGAGCCTGTTAAGATTTGTACAAACAAGACGTGAGAGCGAAGCTGAAGTAATTGGCTCAGACACATGCAAACGCTGCGTATTACTGAAAATTCTAACTGAAAACGTTGCACTGAAGCAACCTTTAGTTGATGAAGCGACTAAAATAATGAGGCACAGAGGTCCCTCCACTATGCAGGGATACACCTTTAATGGTAAAAATATAGATCTTTTTTCCCTACAAATTATGCATCATCCTCTTGTGGATGATATTTCCAGAACAACTGCCATGAATATCCAGTCCCAGGAAAGTTAAAATGACTTTTCCACCATCATCTGACCAAACAATAACAAACACAAAACAAAAACAAGAACTGATGGATTTGCAGAAATCGTCCCAAACACAAACAGCAGGTAGCGAGGACGCCAGAAAGGAAATGAGGGAAACCAAACGTTGCAGTGAAGCCAAACACAGGCAGACACACTCGCTCCCAGCAGCCTCTCACAGAAACACAAAGTCCAAATGTTTCTATAATGCAGAGCTCTAGAATCCAGAGCTCCAGATTATCTAGAGTCGAGAATCTAGAAGCCCCGTGGTATGAAGCTCTGTTTTGCTCAAACACGTCACAAATTCCAAAATCAACAAATTATTGAAGATTTATTCTTGAATCAATGGTATCCTTTGGGTGTAATACTGCATTAGGCCCATGGCGGGGTTACACTTCCTTCTTTCAATCAGCATGGAACTTGATGAATTGTTATTCATTTAAAAAAAGTGGCAGAAGTAATTTCCTGCTTCTGTTTTCCAGCCTTCCAGTACATTTGTCTGTTCATCCCGTTTCAGAGGCAGTTTCTGGATCTTGAAGCTTCCGGCAGCTTCATAAAGTCACTGAAATGACAGCAGGGGCAGCAACACTTCGTCTCCAGGAGCTGCTTCTCCATCCAGAGCTCCAGAGCTTTATTTCTGTCCATGTGTTTTAAAGTCAGTTACATTTGTGCAGCAGATGAGCCTGGATTAGCACCAGATTATTAACCTGGAGCTAAAAACGTCCACTGAAATTTTACGAGAAAATATTTCATTAAAGACTTTTGGAATCTCAAAACGAAGTAAAAAATGATGTTTGATTCCAGATAATTTAAAGAAGAATAAATAAATTCTCAAGAAGCTTCAGAATGTTGTCATCTCATCGTAACCCTGATCCTAATACCCACAATGCACCAGTGTAATAAGTCTGTAACTGCAATGAACTCCTCGCGGACATTTTAAAGAAATGAGAGAAATTTACATTGATTAAATAATATAGGAGTTTATAAAGTATCTGTTGTCTAACATTGAGTGATTTGATTGAAATTAACCTCCCACCTGAAATATTCAGCTCATAAATGTTAAAATACAGACTGAAATAATCAAATCCTGCCAGATTTATCCAGTAGATAAATAGTGAAGGTAGTG
The DNA here is from genome assembly GCF_902148845.1 of Salarias fasciatus. NCBI lineage: Eukaryota > Metazoa > Chordata > Actinopteri > Blenniiformes > Blenniidae > Salarias > Salarias fasciatus. The sequence continues at coordinate 26,674,728 of NC_043759.1, forward strand.
AAGTTGGTGAGGATCAGGCTCAGTATTCAGAACGGAGATGATTAGATGTGATCACTCGTGATTAACGTGAAAAACTCTGAGCAGCGCTGAACGTCCGTCTCTTTCTGGTCAAATTCTGTCGCCTAAACTCTGGGATGAACAGCAGAACTCTGAGCTGAGCGTCTAAACCTGTTCAAAGGAACTGTTTCCAGAGGAAGAGGGGAAGTGTTTGATTTGATTTGATTTGATTTGATTTGATTTGATTTGATTTGATTTGATTTGACTTAATCAATCCTCTGGGATGATTCCACAGCCATGATTTCAAGTGAAAAACTTTGGCAGGTTTTTGACTGTTTACATGGCAACAGCAGTGAAAACAACTTTCTGACAACTGTTCCCAAGGTGGAACTGTTCAGAGACTGCAGTGCTGAAGGTCTTTTGTTGTGTTTTTCTGTCTCAGGTTCTCAGTTCTTTAGTTTTCCGGTCCTGCTGGATCTGGACTTCCTTCTGTCGCCTCTGACCGTTCATGGTCCATCTTTCATTTTAAACATATCGTCTTCTGATCACTTCCCTGTATTAACTGATTACATTTCACTGCCTCAGCCTTCAGAAGCCAGTGATTAAGCCCACTCCCTGAACACCATTCAACTCGTTCCCTCCTGAAATAAAGATCCGGTGAAGCTGAGCGACTGGAGCCACAGGACGGTCGAGGGTTTGTGTCTCTTAAACTCCTCCTTGACCCCCAGATATCGTTTGTGGCCTGGAGGTTAGGGAAGCAGTGTAGGGATCGATGTTTTGAATCCCACTGCTGACGCGTCACCACTGTGGATCCCTGAGCATGACCCTTGACCCCTATCAGCTCCCTGGAGCACCGTAACATGACTGCACTGCCGCATCCTACAGACGGGACTGGTCCATGCTGAAAAGAAGGAATCTGTGTTGATGGTCGATCAGTTTAATGGTGATCAACCACTGGATCTCTTTAGGTGAAACTGGTGTCTGGAGAAAATGTGAAGATTGTGTGAAAACAGTAAATTTAGACTGTTTTTCGTTTTGTAAAATGGAAGAGATTAAAAAGGAAATCCTTTCTGCTCTGTATTTTCATCCTTGACGTTTCTCATTTCGAGATAAACTGAAGCTTCTTTTGACACTAAACCACTTCTGGCTTCGGCTTTACTCCAAACTTTATTTAAAACTCCAAAACCTCACTTCTCCTGTTAATCTTCCACTCAGTACAGCAGCAGCAGGAAGGTTTGGTTGTTTTGCCAGAAGTGATTCTCCTTGTGTGAACCCGGCGCGAGCAGAGCAGCAAACAGCAGCAGGAACAGTGAGGACCTGTTGATGTTGGGTTTCTGTCTGCAGTCCGCCTCGCCACGACACCCGAGAGCCGTCTGAGAGAACGACGGGCTGGACGGCTGGACGGAGCCTGCATCTGCATTAATGATGTCTCCACAGACTGTCAGCCGATTAGAGACGCTGAGCCCCCCCCCCCCCTGTCCAGGGTGTTTCTCTCTCCTCTCCATCTGAGCAGTGTTATGTAACAGCAGGTTTGGGGGGAATCGTGACCGCTGTGCCACCTTTAACTGACACCCGGCGCGCTTGAGGAATACGGCCAGATTCACGCCGCCGCCGGAGCGTGAAACGAACAGAACGCCGCCGCGTTGGCGCATTTCACCGAGCCGCTCAGATTGATTGGTGTGAGGAGCTGGAGGGACGGCGCTCAGGGGGCTGATGATTTCAGACCTGTCACCTGTGAGGACGAGTGGCCCGTAACGCCTGGGTGCACGAGCAGATGCTGAAGGCTGGAGGAGAACGTGACACACATGCAGGATGTGTGTGTGTGTGTGTGTGTGTGTGTGTGTGAAGGGGGGGATACCCAGCAGTGGATACCTGGATGTCCGGTTTGTCTCCACTGCATCAGTCTAAAGCTGATTACAGCCTCAGGCTCAGTTTCTCTTTTACTTCTTCTTTAATTCCCAGTGAGTCATGTCTCAGGTAGTGACGCTCACGCGCCGCTCACGCGTCTCCGAGCGGCCGCAGCGTCCTCTCCATCCTCTCCGTAGTAAACTTCAGCATGCAGCAGCTCCTGAAGCTGCGTTTCTCCCTCCGGAAAGCCCATTTCTGCTCTCCATTAATTTTTCATTGTCAAGCCTGCTGAAGCTCCCGTCACAGCGCTCAGAGCCGAGGGAGGCTGAAACACTGCACACATGTAACGAGGTGGAGGCAGAACTTAAACCTGATGTGGTCCCTGCAGGGGGGGCTGGGGGTGGAGGAGGGGTGGGGGGTTACAGTGATGCACAGATGAGTGAAAAACAGAGAGTCTAACCTGGTGGTGGGTTCATGTTCCCTGGTTTTCTTGGGTTCTCAGCCGGGAATTTCATCTTGGTTCTCCTGGATCTCGCTGGGTTTTTGCTGTGAGGGGGGGCTGGGGGGGGCACTGAGGGTCTTCAGGCTCTGGGGGTCCTTCCAGGCGATCCGGCCGACTTTAACCGAGAGAGGATGGAGAAGGGGAGGCAGTAAAAACACATCATCCGCGGCGTGTGGAGGCTGACGGAGGCTGACGGAGGCTGGGTCCCGGGCAGAGCGCACACCCTCCGCGGCTCACCGCATCCCCGTCTGCATCGTGCGGTTGTAAACACCGTGGGCGCGCGCAGCGGGAGGCGACGCTCCATTCACAGCATCCAGGGTTTACATTGTTCCTCCGACACCTCCCTCACCCCCTCTGCTCTGGACGTGTGTGTGTGTGTGTGTGTGTGAGAGAGAGAGAGAGTGTGAGTGTGTGTGTGCGCGCTGCAGCTGCAGTCAGCCAGCAGGTCTGCATCCACCACTCCCCGACGCACAGCCGCCTCTGCTGCGCTTTATAGCGGCGGAGCGTCCGCGCTGTGGCGCACGGCGCCGTCAGGCGGCTGCGTACTACACCACGATACGTCATGTCAGAGAGAGGAGGAGAGGAGGAGAAGAGAGAGGAGAGAGGAGAGAGGAGGGGTGAGGAGGAGAAGAGGCTGCAAAGGCAGTGCACACAGAGAGAAAATGCCCGGTGGAGGAATGTAAAACTGACTCCATTGGTTCTGTTCAATCAGGAATTTAAAGTGTCTTTATGTTTTGTCCAGAGCGGTGCGGCCATCAGTTGACTCGTCAGGACTTGTCCATTCATGCAATAACAAGCCAGAGCTTTGCCCCACTGCAGCGGTTCCTCCACTTCAGACTCTTCTACAGACTCTTCTAGTCTTAACGCGACTTAACAGAATTTCTTTCAAGTCCAACAGTTCAGCGTCCTACAAATCCATAATGAGAGGTTGAATTTTCTGTCGTTTCACAATTGACAGATGTCAGACACATCTTAGTTCAGGGGCCATGGCCTGGTTTCCTCTTGAGTGGGCCACGCTGGTAACATTACACTGATCAGGTATGACTGGTTTTACTGTTCAGCACGTTGAGGTTTTTTTTTCTATGAATATGAAAATTGCTCTATAAATAAAGATTGATTGATTGATTGATTGATTGATTGATTGATTGATTAACTGATGGCTAAGACAGTGCCTTGTTCAGGTTTTGTGTCTTCGATGGCCCAGTACAACAATCTCAACATCAAGGCAATTTTAATGAAACCGTCTGGTGCAGAACACAGTGAAATGTCTAAAACCATATCTCAGATCAGAACTCAGAGGTGTGTTGTGTTTGACACACTTGAGAAATTAGATCTTTTTTAAAAATCAGTGTTATCTTTGGAATATTTACCATTAGCTTGTTGGTTTGGCGGGCCAGACTGGATTCTCTTGCGGGCCCACGGGCCTTATGTTTAACACCCCTGATCTACAGGAGTCCTCTGCTGTGACGTGGGACACGAAGCTGAACAGCCGTTCACTGTCAACACTTGTGCAGGGCTCATTGTGCGCTCATTGTGCGCCTACTGCAAAAACAACAAAGCATGTGCAACATTAGCATGTGACCGCTGGGCTTTCATGCCAGAGTGTAATCTGCCGATACCCATGTGCAGGTGTTGTCTCTCTCTGTTGTCATCTCTTTGACACAACTGCAGTCCTCAGTCATTACTGATGGGGAGCTTCATTTAAAAAGTCAGTATATCTGGAAGTTTTTTTGATCTAAATATATTTTTCGAACTGGAGGTGAATGAGCGTCTTCTGACAGCTCCACATCAGAGAGAATCTACTTTTCCTTTTTCCACCGGAGTTAATTTATTAAAATAATCAACTCAAGAAACTGGAACAAAACCCTCACAATCCAAATATGTGTCTTTTAAATTTAGGTCCAAACAAGGAAAATCTAGTTAAAAATAATTTTTAAAACAGCCTGAAAGGAGCAGCACAGTGTAAGAGAACAACCGTGTCCTCCCGGAGGTGTGTCATGCTGCAGTAATGATTTCAGGAAACCAGTCCGGACTTGTCCCGTTGTTTAAGACCACTTTGGAAGCCGGCCACAGATCGTAAGTCACGACAGTCTGTCCTGCTGTCTCCGTCCTCGGTGTTCTGTCCAGTGTCCTCTGTCCTCAGTGTCCTCTGTCCTACAAAGCAAAGAGAGGGTTCTCTCTGAACCCTCCACAATGTGTTTCATCTCTGCTGAAATATTATTAATTTCATGGAGGAACAAAGTATTTTCCAGCACAAAACATGCAGATCAGTAAAACATCCCATCTCAACAGGAAACTGAAAATGAAAGATGCTGCTTCTTTGGACTGGGTAGCTATAATATTTGATTAAACCTACATTTATGAATGTACAGACAGTTGAAGGGTCAAAGACACCTAAAAAAAAAAAAATCACCTTGAGAAAATAACACATAGAATCTTTGGTAACACTTTGCTTGAAGCACCCGGTATAATATATTATAAGTAGTTATAAACACTCATAAATGATCACAATGCTTTATAATCCACTATACAGCACAGGATTAGGGTTAGGGGTTAGGTCCTGGCATTGTGATCATTTATGAGTGTTTATAACTATAGCTACACTGCTATAATGACATTATAATGCTTTATAAATGTACTTATAATGTGTTATACAGTGGGGCTTCAAGTAAAGTGTTACCGAATCTTTTATTTGTAGATCACTCAGGATCATCCTCAACAGGTTGTCTGAGCGCCATGTCTTCTTTATATGCCCAGCGGTATGTTTTCATCGGACGCGACGCAAATTTTTTGCGAGATGAAATTACATACAAATTCCATGTAATTAAGCGATTGTCGCTCAACCTTGAGCAGCGAGCGGCAAGCGATGAAGCGGCCAGTGTTTCCAGCAAAAATTTGCTCGCCGCTCGAGTTGAAATAATTGAACTTTTGGGAACACTTTACTTGAAGCACCCCTGTATAACATATTATATGTACATTATAGCACTGTATAACTATAGTTAAAAACACTCATGATTGATCACAATGCTTTATAACATCAGGACCTAACCCAAACCCTAACCCTAACCCTAACCCTGTGCTGTATAGTGGGTTATAAAGCATTATGATTATTTATGAGTGTTTATAACTACTTATAATATGTTACACTGGGTGCTTCAATTAAAGTGTTACCCAACTTTTCAAGGACAGCCTATCAGCCTCCTCCTGGTAGCCCTCCTCCAGGGCTTGGAGTGGCGTGATGCCGTGGTGAGCGGCGAGGGTTTCTTTGCATATTTGTACCAGCGGTAAAACTTGAGCGTCTAGCGATGATTTCATTTGCGAATTCGTTTTCACAGCTTCTGGTGGAAACACAGAGTAACATCATTATCCCAGTGAGTTGGCAGAAAATGTTGAGGAGAGTCTCTTCCAAGATCTTGAAGAAGGCAAGACTGAGCTCCTGGATAGTGTCAGGTCTCTGATGGACTAAAACTTAACTCTCCAGAGGTGTTCTTCAAGATGTAGGGACAGGTGATGTGGAAGGAACAGGAATAAAATTCTATCATCCAACTGGCTGCAAACTGACAACACAGGAAGCTGAGAGTCCATCCATCCATACGTACATCACCCATCAATCTCATGATCCATCCTGCCATTGTCCGTCCCTTCGTCTACTCACCAGTCCATCGGCCATCCATCCATCATTTGTCCTGCCATCCAACTAGAGGTGTCCCCGACTAAGAATTTCCATAGTCGAATCTGATTCGTCCGATTCTGCCAATAGTCGACTGATAGTCGAATCTATCATCTTGTTTGGCGGAGCGGGGGGGGGCTGCAGAGTGTGCCTACACGGGGAGTCGGAGCGTCGGAGCGTCAGGGGCCTATACCCACAGCCGGCCCTGATTGCACTAATAATAATAAAAAATACAAATAATTAAAAAAAAAAAAAAAAAAAAACAGTCCAGGCAGGTAAAACAACACTTATTTTTTTTCCTACACACTGAAACACAGACTGGAACAAAGTGTCGGTGACTCTAAACATCAAACAAATGAAGTATAGTTCAAATGACCAGAACCAAACCCTCTTCTAACAAACGGGCTAAAGCATGTTATTTATTTATATCTATAATCTCTGCAGATAAGCTCACAGTTTTTGGCTTAAAAATTTCTCACATTAGCTGCTCAAATTAAATGAAATAGGCTTAATTGCGCTGTGTCGGGTCGTTTCGCAGCGCAACATCCATGCAAAAACAAACACTAAATTAAATAGAATTAGCCTTTTAGATAAATAAAAATAATAATATAATAATAACCTAAAATATTACAATTAAACGAAATAAAAGTCAGCATTAAAAATGAGAATTGAGTAACAGAACCGTCTTTTAATAGCCCAATTATCCGGATACTGACCCGTTTAAGGTGGAAAGCCATGTTGTTGTGAAGTGATATGAAAGGACACAACTTGCATTTGACTTTTTTTGGATCATCTTCGACTTGGTCTGAAGTTCTGTTTTTTTCCGACATTGTAAGACTTTTAAAGTTCAGCCAAATCACCACCGAGATGCTGCTCTGTGACGGAGCTCTGCGCAAAATGGGATTGTGCCACTCACCATGGTGGTTGATTCACAAACACTAAATAGATAGAATATTGAATAAAATTACAAGTTAAGTAAATTTTTCCACAGTATATTTGATAGGCTAACATGTATATCAAATAGGCTTTATATCATGTTTATTTGGGGAAAAAAACCAAGCAATTCTATGTAAAATCAGTCATTCAGCACCCCCATACAGCTGGAATGGAATGGTCCTCGTTTAATAATCACATTTTTTCGATGCTTCGACTGCGTGATTGGCAGTCGATTCAGGCCCCTTCGAACGAATCGTCGAATCGTCGACTATCTGAGGACAACCCTACATCCAACATCATGAAACACACATCTATTGCCATCTCCTTGAGCAGCGGGACTGGGGTTGGTATACGGAGGTGAGTCGGGGTTGATGACTGCGCAGATCAGAGGCGTCACTCGGTTTTAAGTACCAGGGGGGCTGAGCCCCCAGGAGATGCACAGGATGTGAGCGAATGTAGCGGGCGAGCATAAACGCTCACAAACAGCAAACAAAAACTGAGAAGTTGCTTTTCCACTTTTTTGGACAGATTTAACAGAGATACATTAGTATGTAAAAGTTTTAAGCAACCTTTAGATTTTTCATACAATATAACCAGGGGTCATCAACCTTTTGACCCTGAGAGCTGCTTCAGGGTCACCGAGTGCCGTGAAGGGCTACTTGTTACAAACTTAATGATTTTTTTAAGAGCTGCATAGTTTCCCTATAACCAAAATAAAAATAAATGTATGTAAAAGAATTAGCCACTCAATATGTGCAGGACTTCCCCTTGTCAGAGAGAGGGAGATATATTTTAACATGTCACCTGACCTGACTCACTTTGCTTTTGAAAGTCATTTAACATGAGATCATTTTTAGGCAACTTTGAATATACTCCAAATCACATCTGGTATATGTCTGCACAAAGTATTATTTCAGGAACATTTATTTAGAGAACAATATCCACATTTTCAGATTATTTTTTGTTTGTTTTTTTCTTCATTTTAATACTGTTACTTTTAAAACAGTGGTGTCCAAAGTGGGTCCTGGAGGACCACAGCCCTGCATGTTTTCCATGTCTCCCTGCTTCAACACAGCTGATTGTAATAAGGCTTGTTATCTGGTTTTCTGCTGGACTTGGCCATCAGTCTTCATGAGATTCAGGTGTGTTGAAGCAGGGAAACATGGAAAACATGCAGGGCTGCAGCCCTCCAGGACCCACTTTAGACACCACAGTTTTAAATCCACTCAAGGGAAAATAATTCAACAACAATCCCCCCTAACTCAGTTTCAGATGGATCTTGGGTGAATCGAGGCTGTTTTCAGACCGAGCTGCTGATCCTCAGCTGCCTGCAGGTGGTGAGTCCTGCTTTAGACTCACCTTTCCAGAAGAGCTCTCTCCCCTCTCATCTCTAAGCTGCTCTGTCCTCCTGACTCCTACAGGCCAATAGGGATGCTGAAGTGATTATTGTGAGTGTATTATTATTATCCACTGCATAAAAGACTAACAAGTTAGCTCAATAGCAACGTGTTTTTTAGCTGCTACTTAGCTCGCTGGAACGTCTCTCTCTCATCGGGAGTGTGCCAGCCAGGTTTTTATTTTTTATTAAATACATGGGGCTTTCTGCTGTTAGACAGGGGCTGGAGCTAACTGTTACCACCAGCTGTGATAAATACTTACTTTCTTGAAAAACCTTCGTATATCGATTTTTCCTGAATCTTCTCCTGATCTGCTCATTGAATCTTCTCCCTGCTCTGAGGCTCTGTGCAGCAAGCGAGGTGGCAGAGAAAACCTGGACTGGAATTCCAGTGATGTGGGCGAACTCTGTATGAACGAGTGGAATGGACTGGATAACAATGCTCTGACGGGGCTCTCTACCTGACACTATGAAGTAAAGGGAAACTGACAGATTTTTGAACATATTTGCGTTAATAATGACAGGTTATATGATTATTTATTTAAGCTCATATTCTGGGCACGTTATATTGAATTTGTCTGCACGTTTTTGTAAAAAAATAAATAAATTAATTAAAAAAATTATTTAGGGGGGCTTGAGATTCTTTTAGGGGGGCTGAAGCCTATTTTAGGGAGGCTGAAGCCCCCGTAAAATAGGCCAAGTGACGCCACTGGCGCAGATCATCAAAACTGGACATGGAGAAGACAGAGTCAGAACAAACTGAGCCCAGAAATAAAAAAAACATCACAATGCATCTCCAAAGCATGATTTTTTTTTCCTTTGACCAAAAAAGTCAATAGTTTACAAAAATCCCTGGGTGCACTTTTATTTACTTCAGCTCCTTCTGGCTGCTACCGCTGTGTGCCGGTCAGTGGCGTATTTACCTCGCACTGGGCCCTCATGCAAAATTCTTATATGTGCCCCCAATGCCAGAAAATGTACATTTTTCAGACAAAAAAAAAACACTCTCAGATGAAGGCAAAAAAAAAAAAATACGCCCATAAAAGTCAAATATTTGTCAGTCATTAGAAATGCTCTTGTGTGAAAAAAGAAAAGAGGATGAGCATTGCAGCTCAGCTTCCTAACACAGTGTGGTGACGGCGCACCAGAACAACAGATTAAAAGCTCTTGATCATTTAAATACACAACAGCTCTGCCTGTCTCTGCTTACCTTACAGCTGCACCTTCCTGGCTTTTCTGTCTGCAAATTCGTCTATCAGGTCCTTGATCTCTTCCTCATCTTCTTGCACCCCGCGGCCCCCTCGGCCGCGTTGAAACTGTTAGCGTCTTTCTTTATAAAGAAACCAGTTATTTTGGGGAGCTTTGCTCTTTTTTCTTGTTTGGCTTCATTTATTTTCGCTTCTGAAAGCCACTTTTCTGTCTCTGCTTCTCCATTGTTTTATCGTGTGACCTGTGACCTGTCTTTCTTCCTGTATCCTTGCCCACTCAGGGCACACCGGGAGATACCTGCTCCCACCGCCCCCCCATAAAGTTAGCACAGGATAATTGATCACAGAAAATTTCAAATATTATGTTGTGACATAAAATCAACCGTGGTTAACCATACATTAAGGGCCTGTTCGCATTTTTTTTTCCTCCCTCTTTTTCTTTCTCTTTTTTTCGCGACCTGGGAGTGCCCCTCCACGTCATGTGCCCGCATGCAACTGCGTGCCATGCATCTAGTGACGCGTCTGATGCCGGTATATCCTTCCGCGGAGCACTGCGCATGCGCAGGTCTGTGTGCATCAAAACGTTATTTTAACGGGTTGAAAAGAAACGTCTTTCAAAATGTTTTATAATTATTCGGATTTACTTCACGTGCTAATACGCCCTCCCCTGGACCACTGGAAGGAGGATTTTATCCATTTTCGTCAGTCCGGCTCTGACTCCTATTGACCTCCAGCAACTGAGTTAAGCTAACTGTGATGCTAACAGCTGGGATCCAGCCTTTGGACGCACAGACACACAAAAGGTATTTTTGAGCTTGTCTAACTTTGTCATTGATAGGGATAGGGTGTGGGTCCAAAATCTTTGGAGTATTCCTTTCAGATCAATGAAGTTCTGTTCATCTGTGCTTTTGTGGGATTGTGCCCATGGAAAACACAGTGATTAGGACATGAAGGAAATTGGTGTGAGGACGACAATGGACGTTATTGGAAGAAGATGTACCACTGAGGCGACTCTTAGCAAAGGAAATGCTCAAAAAAGAAGGAAATGTCTTATTTCCAGTATTTATGTTGACTATGGCGTTTTCCTACACAGCTGAATGAAAGGCAGGAGATGAAAACTTCACAGACGAACAGCTAATGTGTGGTAGTGGTTCCCTGGTACCAGGGTTGGAGAATGCCAGTAATATAAGAAGCCAATGGATTGCCAGAGAAATGCTATCCTGGTCACATTTTGGTGAACTGACCCATTGTGAATTGGTGAAATACATTTTAAAAATTGATGGGGTTTTTTTTTTGTTTTTTTTAATAAAAGTGTTTCTCAGACTAATAACAATAGACTTCAATACTGTGTCATTGCTGTGTGAATTCAAATTGTGTCAGAGGGTGATCGTTTTACGGCTGTTTAACGACACCGCCTCGCAGTGTAGCTACGCAGGTGTGCATTTTATTATCTTACATCAAACATGAAAAGCACGGTTAATGAAACATGGATTGGTGGCCCAAGGCGCCGTTGGAGTTTGTTGCACTGGAGGAAATTGCAAAGACATCGTACGGAGTATCTCTCCTGATCGCAAAAACAGGAAAACCTTGTTTGATCTGTGAGAATTTGGTTAAGCCTGTTGCTCAGGTTATGGCCTATATATTGTTGGTGAAGAAAGCAAGACGCCTCTTTCCAATGATGCTGTTCAGCGATGGATAACCGCCATGACTGAAAATGTGTAAAATCAGCTGATCACAGGTCAGAGCAGAACCTCATACAGACTTTTGTTAGAGAGCTGGTAGTTACCTGGGCCTTGCAAGCTGAGGCTCCAGGTATCAAATTACAAACCAGGACATGAGCAGAGACCTCATACAGATAGCCGTTAGTCTAATCCACAACAAGACAACAAGGTGACTGAGTCCACATGCAGAATATGAAGAGTAATTAAAGATCAGGGTGATCATGCAAATGTGACAGTGATCATGCATGACCTATGACCCCTGAGAGGACCAGAAGCAGGCCAGAAAGGCCCTCAGGGCCCAGACAACCAGCAGTCATCCCAGAGCCCAGATCCCTACCACCCCCCAAGGCAGTCGTCCTGCACCGGTCCAGAAGGGAGCCAAGGAAGGTCCCGGCCGGGACCCCCGGCAGCCATGGGACCCGAGCCCCAGGAGACCAAGACCGGCAGGCGCCAACCCGGCCGGGCATCAGACGCCCACAGCGGGCAGAGCAGACAGTCCAGGGCTCAAGATGTATTAGAAATACCCAAAACCATAACATAATTGTAAATTGCTGTGTTTTTCTTGAATTCTGTTCAGTTTTCAATTTTCCACATAAAATTAATTAATCTGTTGATACTGTACTTTTAAATATTCTTAGATGCATCTCTGTAAGTGGAAATCCTTTTTACAAGTTGTGCAGCATGTTCTGATCTTCTCATTTTTCTTGCCACAGCTCTCTTAGTCACCTTTTCCCCTCATGCATTTCTTCATTTACCTTTAATCGGCAGCTCAGGGTAACTAATGCCGTCTCACTGAGAAGTAACCAGAAGCAGCGGATCTGAATAGCAAAGCAGGAAAGTTTCATCATTGAGGCAGTAAAATGTCGAGTCGAAGGATTTCAAGGACAGATATTTCATATGAGCTCAGACAAAGCTGCCAGTAGTTTTTCTTCTCTTTTTAAGGCCATGCCACTGGACTTTGCATCATTTCACCTGCTCCCGGTTGCTTTAGAGCTGTGCTGTCTTCCAGGGGCAGACAGGCCAGTCCGGCGGCGCCTTCAAGACACTCCTGGTGGTTCGGTCATTGCTTTGATTTGCATGGCCTGCATCGGTCATCAGTGATGTGGTACGGCTGTCCCAGAAGAGTATGGGTTATTGAGAAATGCCATGTGACACTCCACTTACTGCTGTATCTTAACACTGACAAATTATTAAATTACTGGCCGATTTTCCACTTACAATATGCATAGATTAATTAGTTCTACAGACCACAGCCACTTCACTCAACCAGTGGCCATTTTTGCGTCTTTCAATGCAGAAAAAGTTGTAAACTGTGAATTACTGAAATTTGGATTCTGGGAAAATTTCCTCTCCTGGATCAAAGTATTGAGCAACTTTAGCCTGTGCTAAAACAAGTGATCAAACTTTTCCAAGCTTCAATTTTTCACGAGGCACCAGAAAAGGGTGTCAGGTTTCTCTGTGTCTCATTGAACCACCAGCCACAGCCATCAGACAGAATAATAATATTAGAGGTGTCCCCGACTAAGAATTTCCATAGTCAAATCTGATTCGTCCGATCCTGCCAATAGTCGACTGACAGTAGAATCTATCATCTTGTTTGGCGGAGCGGGGGTATATCAAATAGGCTTTATATCATGTTTATTTGGAAAAAAAAAAAACAAGCAATTCTATGTAAAATCAGTCATTCAGCACCCCCATACAGCTGTGATGGAATGGTCCTCGTTTAATAACCACATTTTTTCGATGCTTCGACTGCGTGATTGACAGTCGAATCAGGCCCCTTTGAACGAATCATCGAATCGTCGACTATCTGAGGACACCCCTAAATAATGTAAAAAGATATCTGATTTCAAACCCTTCAATTCATCTCTTCACACAACTTCTTCAGCACAGCAGTGATTGTAGGCTCACCATGCAGCGTCTGAAGGTCTCAGGTTAAACAACACTGGGATCAGCTGACTCTGCACAGTTCTCCAGTGAGAGCGCTGTGCACACAACGTACAAAAGAGAGTCTCCCAATGTAAACAACTGCCGTAGTTTTGGCACACTTCCAACGTACATAAAGGATTTTGACAGCAGCCCCGTCTGTGCATCATACGACCAACTTTGTTTTCCAGTGATCCAAACTCACATCCTGAAAAAGCTTCATTCAGCTGTAGGTGAGGTTTTGTGTGGTTGGATCAATACCAAGTTCAATCATACCAAGAAGGTCTGATGCCATCTTCACACACACACACACACACACACACAGTCTTGTATTTCTATCCTTGTGGGGACCGTCCATTGACTCCCATTCATGTCTAGCCCCTAACCCTGACCCTAACCCTAACCCACACCACAACAAAGCCTAACCCTAAAGAAATGTTTTTGCACTTTTACTTTTTTCAGTAACAACAACATGGTCAAGAAAACACTGTTTCTCCTACTTAGGACCGGAAAAAGGTCCCCACAAGGCACGTCGTTCCACGTTTTGCTATCCTTGTGGGGACATTTGGCCCCGACAAGGATAGAAATACAAGAACACACACACACACACACACACACACACACACACACACACACACACACACACACACACACACACACACACACACACCTATCCATACAGATGAGTTGTATATTTTTTTTCTCTGCCACTGCTCATCAGAATGTCTAAGGTATTACCCTATTTATATTTCTTGCCTGCTTTATGTAAGTGCTGCTCATTGTCGTCTGGTTGTGCAACTAAAGCTGTTAGGCTCAACGTAGAAATGGTAGATGTGATATATTTATTACATGTCATAGTTTTCACTAAATACAATTTTCAAGTTGTTCAGTAATAACTTTTAATTTTCAAATGTATTGTTTTCAGACACTGATACATATGTTTGATGCTTGTCAGACGGGCCTCCTTGGGAAGTCTTTGTCCTTTCCCAGAACACTCCAGAATCACCAAATGGATAAAATGTTTGTGCTGTTGTTGAAATTTGACTGCAGGATCTTTTAGATGATCTTATTCTATTTTAGTGACACAGTTAAGAAGTCTCCTACAGTTGTCTAAAGTATTAATTGTGGATTCTCTTGCTTTTCATTGGATAGTTGATGCAATACTCCTCAGACAGTCACAACAGGTTTTATGGGCTCTGGCTCCCACTGCTGTTCTTCTGGTGTCCACCCCTAATAAAACTGGAATAGGTCCTTAATAATCAATGAACTGAGGATTTACAGTGGAAGATGTTCCTGCAAATGTCCAAAGATATTACTGTTTTTTCCTGTCCTGGGAACAGCTCCAGCTCTCCACAACCTGACCAAGATAAAGAGAAGAGAAGATGGGATGGATGGATAGATGGAAGGATGGAAGACCTCATCACATTCACCCTCACCACTGGTCAAAGAAGACAGAAATCAAAGATGAAGGAATGTTCTTGAAGTAAAACATAAGTTAAACAATGCAGGATAAAGAAATATAGAGACGTTATTGATTAAACTGATGCAAATCAAATACATTCACCAGATAAAACTTCAGATACTGTCAGCCACTGACTTAAAATGGAAATCTAAAAAACAATACTCCATCAAAAGAGAAACTTCAGCAGAAAATAATCAGAATGGTGAACACGTCATGCTTTATCAAGAGTGTTCATGAGTGATGCACTGAAGAGTTGATCAGCAGCTTCACTAAAATAAATCATTGGAACAGAAGAAAATGTTCACAAAACAAATAGAAAATTATACAGAAGCTAAAGTTTGATGTTGGCACAGCTGTCAAGTATTTGACAGAAATGTCCCATATTCACCTCTGAATTGTCTGGATATTTGGATTTCATTTGTTCAGCTGTAGAGGAGTTGCAAAAAGATTAATGCACTGCTGCCATCTAGTGGTTGTACTGTCTTCTTGCAGTCTCCACACCGTTGAACTGTTTGGGTTCACCCAGGAACTCTGACAGAACACCTTTTACACAATGTTCTAACACCTCTTTCAGGAGCGTTTCCATCAACCAAGACATGTGCAGGGCCGGCGCGGGCTTCTCAGGCGCCCTGGGCAAGCCCAAAACGAGCGCCCCGAGGTACTGTCGCAGAGAGTTGAGCCGAGAATTGTTCACCCGGGGGGGGGGGGGGGGATGGGGGGGCAGCATGGCCGCCGAAAGTTGTTGGGGGGGGGGGGGGGGGGGGGGGGGCGAGCAAGCAAAGCTGAGCAGTGTGCTGCTCAAACGGGCCATCACAGTGGCGCACCGTGGGCAGCGCGCCTCAGGCGCCCCCTATGGCTCGGCGCCCTGGGCAAGTGCCCTGGATGCCCAGCCGAATCGCCGGCCCTGTATGAGTGTTGCTTCACTTTGTGTTTTCAGAGTTTAATGCACTGGACTGTCTCCAGGTAGATCATGTCTTCTCATGTTGTTGTTCTACCTTGTGCCAATTTGTGGTTTTTGCTTATTTGTCTTTCAGAACTGACCCAACTGGTTTTTTCGAACAAACCAATATATCAACCAAGGAACTGATCAAGTTGAGAGACCAGTTGAGAGTCTCAACGCAATAAACACGGTCATTTCAACAAGGAGCGCTGCAAACTGCAAAGCCACACACACCACATACATTCCCTCCCCTCACTCCCGACGTCTCCACCCCACTCTTCTGCTGTGGGAGCAGACACTCGTCTGTCACTCCTGCTTTCTGAAGCTGATGCCTGGATGGAAGAAGGGTTCGGCGCTGAAGCTTTTCAACACTGTCCTCTTTGGCGCCATCTGGTGGGCAAAAGTATGAAGAGCAGCTTGAATGAGCTGCTCCATGATGGTTCCCCACGACACCCATGGTACGTTCCCACATCACATCCAGGCTGTAATGTCAGTAAATGAGAGTAAAATACAGAACTCTCTTATCCCGTGTGAACGCACTCCAGGAAACAGACATAATTCACAAGTTACCAGAAATCCACAGGCAGTCCTGATCGAGAGCTAATTGAACATTAGACACATTATTCCTCTGATCATTGTGATTTATGTTCCCCAAGAGAAGAACATATTTCATCTACATCTACTGAAATGCTTCTGCTTTTATT
This sequence comes from Salarias fasciatus, assembly GCF_902148845.1. NCBI lineage: Eukaryota > Metazoa > Chordata > Actinopteri > Blenniiformes > Blenniidae > Salarias > Salarias fasciatus. The sequence goes on from NC_043759.1 coordinate 26,691,038, forward strand.
CTGAAATGTTTCTACTTTTATACTGAAATGATTCTGCTTTTATTCTGAAATGTTTATGCTTTTACACTGAAATGTTTCTGCTTTTGTACTGAAATGTTTCTGCTTTTATACTGAAATGTTTCTGCTTTTATACTGAAATGCTTCAGCCTTTATACTGAAATGTTATTATTATTGTTATTATTATTATTATTACTGACACATGTAATTATATTTATCACACACACACACACACACACACACACACACACACACACACACACAATAATGCAGTCATCTCATCCATAACTTCCCCAAAACTCCAATATTCAACTATCTGTCGCTGCTGATAACACAACTCTTTCCTTCATTTTCTTGTATTTTGTCCCCTGTATGTCCGTGTACTGTAGGAATAAAAAATAAAATAAACAATGGAGAATCCTGGTTGAACTGAAGTTGTAGGCTACTGTAACGCTAAAAAATATGTTAAAATCAATGTTATCACTAATCGATGCGCGCCCCCGTGGGGGGAGTCATTTTTCGGCAGGCAGTCTGTTCTCGGCACGGTAACCAGTCAACCCCCGGTCGCCCCGACCAACTCGGCCCCACGCGTCTTCTGTCACGCACGAACGCCATACATTGAAAACTGGAAAAAAAAAATCACCGGTAGGTCTGTGACAGGCTTGTGTTTGATTCCTCCCGGTTCCACAGCAGCGCACCAGACAAATTTACCGGTAATTTTTTTTTCAGTTTTCAATGTGTGGCGTGAGTGCGTGACGGAAGATGCGTGGGGCCGACTTGACTGTAATCCGCTGCCGGTTGACCGCTGCCGGCCGACCGCTCCCGGCGTCCCAGCGAGCGGGCTGTCCGCCGGCGTCGGGCCGCTCCTCGCGGCTGTGCAGCCGCGTGCCGTGCTCTCCGGTTGGGAGACTTGAGGACAAACTGTGTGATTCTGGTGACTGACGGGTTAGAGGCGGAGAATCTGCCTCAAGCTTCATATTTGCCGTTCTTTGGAACTGGCTAGCTTAGCTACAAGCAAGCAGAAGTTGTTTGCTCATGTGATCACATCACAATGCATTATGGGAGCCGTAGTCAAGACAACTGACTGACAACCGAGTGGTCTTTATTACCGTATTTTCTGAAAAAAAAGGCGCACCGAAATATAAGGCAGACAGTTGGGCTTTGAGACAAGTAGAGGCTTTTAGGTGCGCCTTATAGTGCGGGAAATACGGTAAAAAAAAATTTTTTATCGGATATTGGTGGAAAAAAAGGCCGATACTGATTATTAGAAAAATGCCCAATATCGGTCGATATTATCGGCCAGGCCAATAATTGGTCGATCCTTACCTTCCATATCACTTCTTTTGAGCACTGTTTTGTGGCACACAGGGCAATGAAAATGTGCTGCGTTCCTCCACTTAAGACTGCACTTGCATATCTTTTTATGTAAGGAAAAAAAAAAACAAAGGAAAATGTTGTCTTTCAATAAATAGTGCAGCATGTCGGTGTGGTGCTACATACACAACAATAGGCTTCACTGTTCATGCACACTTACCTTCAAACGAAATGGCATTGCTGATGTGGACTTTAAGGTGACTCTGGATCCTGTTCAGTTTTGCTGGTTTAAATCCAGGGCACAGGGGACAGTGATACAGTTTGCAGCATGACGTGCAGCGGTTAGCTGCTATTTGTGTGCCACTCAATACGATCGAATGATGCATCTACATAAGGACAGAATAAAAAAATCTGTAAAGCAATGTTCAAATGACAGACCAACTTAAGACTGAACATAATTTAAACGTGATACTCTGAAATTTAGGCTGATTTAATGCTAAAACAGATATTTCTAGTGAGCTCTTAGTCCGAACGCCCAAAATAACAGGACAATGTTTTCCAGCTATCTAACAAATTTAACACTTTCCTTTGGTCAGATAGCTACCCAGACCCAAAGCCAACCTACTCAGTACGCTTTCAAAACACACTCGTCCTTGGTCAAACGTTTACGTTAGGTTGAAGACGGTCGTAAACACAACATAGCGGCGAACAAAGACGCTAGCAGCTGCTAACGCTATTGTTCACTGCTAACACAAGTCTATGCTCTCGTGGATACAAAACTTTAAAGAAGTTATGCAAAAGACAGAGGTACCATCCGGTCGTTTTACTAAAAACTGACAATACTTATTTATATCAAGGTTAAAAATACTACATTCAACTGATTGTTTAAAGTTTTGCATGGACTAGTCACTTACCATCTTTTCGCTCGGCTGTAAAATAGTGTTGCTATTTCCGGTCCAAGTGTACAGGAAGTTACGTCATTTCCGGGTTGCACTGATGCCACAGGGGCTTGAGAGATGCGGTAGAGGTCTGCAGGACAGGGGCTTGAGAAGTGCGGTGGAGTTTGTCAGAAAAACATTTATTTCAAATCCTGATCAACAAACAACTTAAACCACCAGATGAGATCTCAGAACCGACAGTAACAGTGTCAGATGTCTGAAAATAACAGACTGAGTCTGGTTCTAACGAGGAGTCTCAGGGAGACACTACAGAGGAGCTGAAGAGCCATATGTGGCTCCAGAGCCACAGGTTGAACACCGCTATTATCAGAGAAAACTTCTTACACCAAATAAATCTTCAGACTTTATCTTAAAACTCCACCTTGACTTTATAGTTCTGATTAAGGTCATGAAACAGGTTCTAAACAGGCTCTGTCAATGATTGGCTCCTCTGGTGAGTCAGAGCAGAGACATGGACTTTGTCTCCATCAGACCTGAGAGACGGACTGAGAGGGACACAGAGCAGCTTCTTCTGTCCTCCAGTTTCCTCACATGGAAAAGAGTCTGAAGAAGATGTGAAGAGAGTTCAGGTGAGAATCTGTCAGCTCTTTAGAAGCTTCCACAACGGAGCAGGAGACTTTTTAACTTCTCTTTTTCTCTTTCATTCTCACCATCACAGACCTGACAGCTGCTTTCTTCTCATTCACCTGCTGGAAAAACATTTAAACCAACATTTAACAGGAGCGAAATAGTGGTTTCTTCACATTTTGCTGCAGCTGAAAAAAACCCCCAAACAAATTAAGTATTTATACTTTTGTTTCTGAAGTGACTGGGGTTTCAGCCCTCCTTCACTCTGATTGGCTCATTTTGGCATCAGTCTTCAAGATACAGAACAAGGGACAAGGCATAGCACACAGTGTGTGTCGGTGACACGCCTCCCTGTGTACTGAGACCTTTGTTCACATACTTTGTGTAGAAATGGAGCAAATATTAATGTGCTTGGTGATTAATCTGATTAATCAGCCTTTTCTTCTTTGTTGTCGTTATGTCAATACTTCATAAGATACTGGAATACAATTAAAACAACTGAAAATGTATGATCTTAATGTTATATTACATAAATGCAGACAGAGTGACACATTTATTGATTGACTGATTAATAACAAATTTGTTTCAGCAACTGCATGCATGAAGATGAATGCACACCTCTGATTCAAAATTATTATTTTCAAAATCAAATGTAACTTGTCATATAATGCACAGAAGCATATTTGTTGGCAAATATAATTTGTTTAAGAGTAAAAACTCGCTCCGTTAAAAAATACTCAGTTCGTGATGCACTTCCGGGTTGATGGTCAGAGTTCTTAGCAACAGCCTAACAACTAGCCGGGCGGCGTTTTAACTGGCAAAATACAAAGATTGCGCATTGAAACAAAATACTACAGATCACATCCATATACCGAGTGGAAAATATGAAGCGCACACACACACACACACACACACACACACACACACACCCGCATAGAGCTCATCCCATCTGCTGCTCACGCTCCAGCACACTCACGTGATATCAATGCTTTTTGTCATTGGTTGTTGCGCTACTTTATCCCGCCCCTTTCCCTTTTTGATTGACAAGTAAGTGAGACGCTTGCAGACATGTTTGATACGTCCCGGTTATTCACCGGTATTTTTTTTTTTTTTTTTTTTGAGAAAGACAATGTGGCGTGACAAAAGAGGCTTTGGGCTGAGTTGGTAAGCAGCTTACAGTCAAGGTGGAGTTGGTCGGCCCCGACCAACTCCACCCCTTGAGAGCCCCCCCCCCCCCCCCCCCCCCCGCGAGTTTGAATGGGTCCGACTTAGCTATGTGCCGACTTCACTTTATGCCAACTTGACTTGGGGCCAACTTGGCTGTATCTCGGGGGGCGGGGCCGAGTTGGTCAGTGCCGACTTGGATTTGGTCGACTTGACTGTAATCCTTTTTTTTTTTCACGTTACTTTTGCTCCACTCTGCTGTCAGACAGATTCTTATCTGCAAAGTAGGGTATTGGTGCCCTGAGTCACACTCGAATGGAGTTCAACTTCTTATAAAACAATTCACAAAACAGTGCAAATTTTTAACAGTCAGGCACTTCAAAAAAAAAAAAAAAAAAAAAGAATCAGAATATATTTCTTTTGCAAAAAATAAAAATAACAGTGATAAACAATAACTATAGATAAACATTAATAAGTAAACAGTCCCAGTCTCGTGAATTCACTTCATCACACGTTTTCTGCAGACCGGTCTGGCACCAAGCACTGGGTGGGCATTCCACTTTTTGATCTCTGAAAAGTGAAAATGCCAACCTAGTGCAAGCACCCACATGGGCCACACCGGTCTGCAGTAGACACATGATCATGTGATATCACATGGCTGGTGCTTCCCCAGGCCCCCTCATTTTGGCTTGCACTTTGTGACATGCTCTTATATCTTTAAACAAGCGGCCTTCGGCAAAGCTAGCCAAACTCTGCTTTTCAGCAATTACGGGCAGCTCTTCAAAATCCCCACGCTCTCCAGTAATGAGGACATCCGCGATGATCGCAGTCCCCGCAATGGTGTTGCGGTTCAAGTCAAAGGCCCTACAGGTTTCTGGGATGCTCCTGGTCCTCTTGTACAACAGCAACTTGTTATAGCGGTGGACCACATCCTCTGGGCTACTGACGACATGTCAGATCAAAGGAAAAAAAAAAAAAAAAAGGAATTCAACACAAGGAATTACAAATATTGTACAATCCAAGTATACATGATGATCAGTACTTAAACTATTCTTTTTCACTTCAGGGTTTAATTGATAGTCTGTACATAACAGTTTCATGATAGGGCCAGCCTGACTATTCTAGATGTTGTCGTTAAAAGATTGTGTGTGGGTGAAAGGAAGAGTACTCTTAGCAGAGATGCTCCTACTAAGTCTTTTGTCAATAGGTCCAAGATGGCGACCAAGATGGCGGAGTAGGACTGCCACGACTCAAGCTCCTCTCCCCATTCAAAGCTAAATTTTCAGCTGCCTCAGTACAAAAAGCCACGGATCGCAGATCTAGGCTACAACCAAACTTTGTTTCTCTTATGCCGTGCAAAACAAGACAGAAAACAACAAAGGTGAAGCAACAAGAGGAAGCTATGGCTGAACCGGTGACTGCAGCTGTCCGAGAGGAAACGCTGAAAAGATTCTTCAACGAAGCAGAGAAGAAATCAGAAGAGAAATTTGAACGCTTACAAAACCAACTGAGTACAATACAAGTACTCTGTCGAAGCATGCGTTAGATATTGAGAACCAGCGCTCGCAAATTGCTGTGATTGAGACGCGTGTTCAAACTAATGAGGAAACTCTTCCCAAACTTGGTGACGCACTTGCTCAAGTCGAGAAAAAGCTTGTGGCCCTCGAAGACATGAACCGACGTGACAATCTGAGAATTATGAACATTAAAGAAGGGGAGGAAAAAGGCAGTATGCTGGCCTACCTGACGAAAACCCTGCCCAATGGTTTCCTGGCCTTACTCGTAGCCCGCCGGGAGCTAATGCGGGCTCATCGCCTGGGTCCCCCTCGTCAGTCAACTTCTCCAAGAACGATTATTGTGAAATGCCTGCGCTTTACTGACAGGGACCGCATCTTGAACGAATCCAGGAAGACACCAGTGCTGGTCTGTGGTCAGCAAATTAAACTGGCGGCTGACTACAGTGATACAACGGCTTGGAAGAGACGTCCATGTTGTCCTGTGATGAATCGCGCTCGGGCTCTGGGATTTCAAGCCTGTCTACTGTATCCATCCATGATTAATCTCATAAATGCTGGTGAGCAGCATCTCTTCAGTAAACCTTCGGACACTGAGAAGTTCCTCTGTGTCTTTGAATCTTCTAAAACTGGATCTGATCACTCGTGAGCGGTAAGATTAACTGTGTTTACGTACTACTCCTGATGCACGCCGATTTGTTTTCTTCTGGAATTGACAACGTCACGTGCATGGTCAGGACACCGCTTGAAGACCATTGACATAAATCAGAGAAACAAAACTGCCCTTTCAGTTAATGACAATGGACATTTTGTGAAGATGCTGTCTAAATCAGTGCAGAGAATATTTACGTTTTTGCATTATATCCTGAACTACCTTGAAACACATATTTTTGCCTTCTACTAGAAGTGATCTTTTGTTGTTGTTGGGGAAAACAGACATATTTCTATTTTGTTTTATTCTATGTTAAGTAGTTTTCCCCCCAGCCCCTTATTAGTATGATGTCTCAGTTTAGCTGTTTTATTAATTGATTTTTTTTTTTTATTTTTATTTTTTTATTATTATTGTACTGAAGGCATTGGCAAATTTAGGGGGAGGAGTAAGAATAGCATATAGTGGAGTGGTGATGGGTATTCGCCATTCTTATTTTCAGTTTTATTTGTTTTGTGTGTGTGGAGTGTGTCTGTCTGTTTGTCTTTTTGCTCTTGTCACCTCTTCCCACTTTTCTCCACTTCAGTTGCTTGAGCTGGGTCACTTACGATGGAGACTGCTAAGGGACTAAAAATTGTACATCTTAATATAAGAAGTCTTAGATCCAAAATTGACCTTTTAAGAGTGTGGGTTCTTCAACATAAGCCAAATGTTATAACGCTGTCTGAAACTTGGCTACATAGTAATATTTCTGATGATGAGGTGAAACTTGATGGGTATATATTATTTAGGCCAGACAGAGGCTCTACAGCTGGTGGTGTAGCAACTTATGTTTCTTCAGAGCTTAAATCTGTGCGTATTACTCCATCTGTTGAGCCGACTGACTTTGAATGTTTACTTATTGATATTGTTTTTCATACTAACAAAAAATTGCTCATTATGAATATCTATAGACCTTCTCCTGTTCCTATTGACTCTATGAAATCTATTCTTGCAACTCTAGGTTCTGTCAAAAGGCAAAATGAAATTATAATTTTGGGAGATTTTAACAGTAACTGGCTGCATCGCTCATCATCAAATGAAAGAAACTTAGTAAATAGTGCTGGCCTTACACAACTAATCAAAGAGCCTACAAGAGTTGGTCATATTTCTTCTACACTTTTGGATTGGATACTGGTAACCCACCCTGATAGAATTTCTGTTACTGGTGTTATGTCTGATCTCTGCTCCCGGGCGGAGACGCGCTCCGTGCCGGCCGCGGAGCGCGCAGGGACCCACCGCATAAACACGGAGGCGGAGAGGAGCTCCGCGACAGATTTAAAAATGAATCGTTAGATTAATCAATGCATAGAAGAACTATTTCCTAGATTAATCGATTACAAAAGTAATCGTTTAACGCAGCCCTATTATCAGCGTTATCTCGTGAGTCAAAAAAAATAAAAACATGACCGAAGCCGGGCAGGCACCCGAATAAATATTGGATATGCGTTTGATTCATGGAGGGAACTTCAGCTGCATTTGGGAGTGAAAACGGATGCTGACAAAAATCACATAATATGCACTGTGGTCCTGCAGTAATCCGCGATGTAGTAAACAGCAGGAGCATCCCTGGTGCAGCGCTGTGAAGCCGGACATTCTGTGAAATGTTTGTGCGCACTCCCGTGCCGCCTTGGCTGGTGGCTGCAGTTACCCACAGCGCCTATCGCGGCAGCACTGAGGTAAATTTTGAAAAGTTGCCTTAAGTCCCTTTAAAACTTCCTGCTTATGTTTTTAGTTTTTTTTTTTTTGTTTCTGTTTTTTTTTTCCCTTTGAACTTCCATCACCTGTTTTTGAATTCATGGAGGATTGGGGGATGAGGGAACAAAGGAGCATGTCTGTCCTGTGTGTGTGTGTGTGTGTGTGTGTCTGTTTATGTGTAAATGTGTGCATTTATGTATGTTATTGTAAATTGTGTTAGATAAGTATGTGTTTATGGACCCCCTCGAAAACGAGATGGTACATCTCTAGGGGCATTCCATTAATAAACTTTAAACTTTAAGATGAAAATCTTCCATAGGCCTTGATAAGGTGAACGGAGTCTGAAAGCTCCCTAATATAGTTGATATAAAAAGGCTGCATTTACCAAATATTGGGGTCACTTAATAAATCAGTGCATTTTCATGCTGCAGTGTGATATAAAATTTAAAAATTCAAGGTCCCCCCCATAACTCTGACAGTTCACTAATAGACTGTTTAGGATTCTTTCAGTTCCATCTGTACATCAGAGTTTTGTGTCAAGAGTTACATACTTTTAGGGGGCGATTTAGAATGCTTAAGGTAAATCCAGAGTCCCTGAAATCCACTTTGATAACCATTGATGTAAGCAACAGCACTGTTTGTGGGTGCATTGTTACAGAAGCAATATGAAAACCTTGATTTTCCCTGATACCTCGCTTTCCAAATGAAGCCTTCTTTGGCTTTTTCTTCTGGGAGTCCTCATCTGATGATGATGATGATGCCACTGGCTTCCTTCTTATCTTCTTGGCAGCCTTCTTTGTTTCAAAGGAGGACTCAGGCTCAGAGGAGTCGGAGGACTCACCAAGGTCTTGGCTCCTTTTCTGTGAACCTTAACGTCAAGAAATATATAAAGAGGGAACCAAAGAGTAAAAAAAATAAAAATATGAATGCAGTGATTGCATTTTCATTTCATGAATATATGTGAGAAAATCTAAGAAATTCCATTAATTAGAAAGTAAAAGGCCTATATACAAGCTCAAGTTGCGCCTAGTCAGAATGGGTCAAAATCAGCTGAAAACCCCTGCTTTAGATGGTAGTTTCAGCCTGACATGTAGGTCTTGGGAGGAACAGTCTAGTTACCTTTTGAACCGGCCTCAGAGGAACGAGACTTCTCCTTTAGGAGATCCCGCTCCTGTTTTAGGAGTCTGTTCACTGATGGTGCGTTCACACCGGACGCGTCGCAAGCGTCGTGAGCGGCGCTTTTCTATGCAAAGTCTATGGTGGACGAGCGTAGTGGAGCGGCGGGCGGCGTGTCAAAAGCGTCGCGAGCTTTGTGACCACCTGGTGTCAAGCGTCGTGCTTGAAGCGTCACAAGCGTCAGCTTCACGCCCGCGACGCGTCCGGTGTGAACGCACCATTAGAATCTAAACGAATCTTCTCTTTGAAGAGCCGGTTCTCTCCCTTTAGCTGATTCAAGTCCTGAATTTTTCCATGGTTCCATAAGAACCGCCTCGAACCCCTTCAATTGAAAAAGATGCACCAAGATGTATTAAATACTTAGGATTGGATTTATTTCAACATGTTAACAGTCATAGTCTGTTCTATTTCAGTTAGACAAAGCTTTGTTACTTAAAGTGATACTTCAACATTTTGGCAAATTGGCCCATTTAGGGCAATTCCTTAGTCAATTCGAACAGCATACTTACTTTTTTTGTGAGGGCGAGCTGTTGTTTATTCAGAGGTGAGTCGGGGAAGGTTTTTGGGATGGACACAATGGAAGTGGATGGTATTTTTGGTTCCCCTCATCAAACTCATGAAATACACGATCCAACAACCCAAAACACTTTGGTGGACACGTTATAATACACAGTTTCATTAATTACAGCTACACTATATGTTTTAGTGCTCTACATCAACTCTCTCTCTCATACGCACACATTTACGCACTACAGACGTGTTCCAACCCAACTTCAACGACTGCCCACAGAAAGCCTGCTGCAACTGTCTTATTACAACTGCTTGTAATGTCTCACACCCACAGCTATGGTAATTCTTTAATTGCCCTTAGCTCACATGTTTAATGTTCAGGCATAAACCAGAGGCTTTGAGAATTCTTGAATAACATTAAGAGCTATAGGGATTTGTTTTTAATTTTTTTAAGAATAATGTGGTGTCATCTGCTAATTGTGTTATAATAGTTCTTTACCAAGGAGAGAGATGCCCTCTACAGCTCGAGATTTAATATGATACGAAAAAGTTGGGCAACAATTAAGAAGAGGTAAGCACTGGCTTGACTTCCTTGCCTGATACCGCAAGACAGGTTGAATCTTGCCAAGACTATCTTGGTGATGTGTCACCTGAGAGTTTAATGGAGCTATTGCCATTAGTGTATAAAGTTTTTATGGCAGAAGAAAAATTGTTGACAAAACCAGATTTTCCTAATGATTTTAAGATGAATTGGAGTTCCACCATATCAAATGCCTTATAGAAGTCTAGAAACATAATAAAACCTCTATCTTGTAACATTTCAGAATAGTCAAGAATGTCCATGATCAGTTTAATATTGTTTGTTAAGTGTCTTTTGGCCATAAATCCCAACTAAGTTTCGTCAATAATTGAGCCCAATATCTTCTTTAGCCTTTAGCAAATACTGAGGCAAAATCTTGTAATCGTTGTTTAGTAAGGATATTGGGCACCAATTATTCAATTATCAATTAGGGTAATATATCCTTGTTTGATTTTGGAATTATGGTTATCAGACCTTGAGTCACGGTTGTACAAAGTTGTTCTTAGAGATGCATTCTATAAAAACTTCATATAAAAAAGGCGTTAGTTCAGCCAGAGAACACCTTGTAAAATTCAGAGACCAACCCATCTGTACCAGGTGACTTGTTATTTTTAACAAATTAATAGCATCGTTAATCTCCTCTGCTGTGATGGCACTGTCACATGTCAGCCTTTAATCTTCAGAAATGGTTTTAAGAGTCCAAAAAGACTCTGCTGATGCCGGACAAAAACTTGAGCTGTTCAACTTTGCATAAAATCCACTACAATAATTGGATATTAAATCCAAGTCTTCTGTAAGCACTCTATCAACATTCAACTTGCTAATATTATTAAGCTTGCCGTGATGTTTTTCAAGATTAGAGAAATAGTGAGAGTTTTGTTCTCCCTGTTCAAGCCGTTTGGCTCTAGACCAGGGTTTCTCAACCCTGGTCCTCCAGGCCCAGTGTCCTGCATGTTTTACCTCTCTCCCAGTAGCAACAAACCTGATTGCAAAGAGAGCTCATTACTGGGCTTTTGTAAAGAAGTCCAGTAATGAGCTCTCATTGCAATCCTCATCAAATTTATATTTTAATGTGCTAACCCCAGCAGAGTGCTCTGAACCAGGTGACATCTATATAGAATCATCGCACTGCTGCAATTTAGCAAAGTATAGTATGATTCTTGAACAAGGACAAGGTCTGTCTTAAATTGTTTGGCAAAAGGAAATACTGCTTTGCGTTTAACATTGTTTTGTAAACCCCTAGCGTTAAGAGATAAGAGAGATAGAGAAGACATTTAATACTAAAACAGTAAGTGAACAACAACAAAAAAACTGTAAACAAACGTAAACTCTTATGTAGTCCTTAGATGAGCTTAGCCTCGTGCTGTCGAGCTCAGTACAACAATAAGGTCAATTTAATAAGCTTTAAACTTTTTTTCCCCGTTTTTTTATATATTGATGTTTATAATATTTCTATGTAAACATGACATTTGTAAACATGGTCCCCCAAACCGGACCTTATAACCAGTGCAGAAAGAGTACTAAAGCAAGGGTCCTCTTCCAAGAAACAGTCATCTCATCTTCTTAAGGAAAGATTTCAACTCCCCTGAATCCTCTTCCACCCACGGAGTAGGCAGCAGAGCCAGATTAAGACACTTACGTGCCCCTGGGCCAGTTCTTTCAAAGTGCCCCCTCTAAGCTAAAATTCTGACGCCTACAAAATCCTAAAGCACGTATTGCCCCCCAAAACACACATTTAGGGCCAATCCCAATTCTACCCTTTACCCCTACCCCTCAGCCCTTCCCCTATGATATGCGTGTTCACGAGGCTTAAGGGCTATCCCAATTCTACTTTTTGAATAGGGGTAGGGGAAAGGGGAAGGGCTATTTCACCCCTTTCAGCGAAGTCTGCATCGATGCTCCCTATTCTCTATAGGGGTAGGCGGAGTTTCACATTGGCCAGAAAAAAACAACATGGCGCCCTCCACGGAGTCACACAAATGTAAGATTGCTTTCTGTATACTATTTAAAAAGCTATAAAAAGTGTATTTGCTTCACTGAAATTTATAGATATACTAGCGTGACAGTGTCCCAGTCATGAATTAACGTTTTAGCGCTGCGCAGCACTGTTTCCGATCGGAAATGTGTAACTTCTGAAGAGCACTAATCACTGTATTAACGTCAGCTTTTCAGTTGGTGGTCAAAGATGTCATTTCAGCAGTGATTAAACTATTTTCATATATTTAGTCAATCGAAATAAATCCTGATTGTGTTAATGGAACTAAAAAAAATATAATATATATCAAAGGTGGTGGTGAATGACAGCCAGCTATAGTTTACAGTATATTTACACTAATGACTGGAGTTGTTCAATGTGGTTCAGCATATGACTCTGAACCAGATGCTGTGTGGTCGTCTTGACGCAGCTTGTGTGTGTTTTAAAGTTTTGTTTATCGTGTTATTGCTGTGCATTTTCAGGTATTTCTTTCAAATGTATTTATTTTCTGTAGTATAACTGCTCACAATATCCAGGGGCAAAAAGCGACCTCAGGGTATAAGCTCATTGACAAAAGAGCAAAGAGCCAATAGTATTTTGCACCTTATTGCACTAATGACTTTTTTTTCATAATACCAGTAGGTAATGGTATTTTTTGTTGTACTGCTTATACTGTTACATTTTTTTTAATTATATTTTCAATATTGACATTTTCTGTGTGTGAAAAAGGCAAAAGGAATTATTTTTATTGAAATGTTGACATTGTTGTAATCTTGTGTTTTTGATAAAACTGTTCTTTTATTTGGTTAAAATCTTGGTCCTGTGTTTTATTTTCCAGGTGAAGTGATTACAAATCGCGCTTCTCTTTCTCTCTCAGCTCACTCAGACAGATTGGTTCATTAATGGCAAATTTAAGATGAGGAATAGGAGCAGGACTGTTAGGAGCTACTTCAGAGTGTCAGACAGAGAAACTGCTACCTGTGATGTATGTAAAATAAAAATAAATACTTAAATTTTTTTTTTAAAAACCTAGTAAAAAAGTATCAGTATCGGTATTGGTATCGGCGATACTGGCCCAGTATTTACTTGGTATCGGATCGATACCAAAATTCGGAGTATCGCACACCTCTATTATCCGGGGATTTCAAGTTGTGTCGCTGATATCCGCCGTCTGTCGGGGCCCTCCTACCAGCAAGTAACTGCTGAGCACTCGGAAAGGGCCCCATGCGGGGGATTTTCGACATGTTGTCGTTTGCAGCGTCTGGTGTGGTGCCTTAAATTTGTAATTGAAACTGACTGATGTCAGCCATTCCTCGGGGCCCCCTTCAGCTCGGGGGCCCGATGTGTAGCGACGCCTCTGGCTGGAGAGAAGCAGCTGCTGCTCATTCCACCCCGGATTTAAACAAACAAACAAAAAATCCTCGGCAGTGGATTTCACCAAAAGAAGGTCCGTGGGTTTTCATAACCCACCAACCCTATGCCAAGTTACGCCTCTGCTCTGGTTATGCGGCTACTGCTGTGTGCCCCTGTAGATCTCGGGCCCCTGGTCAATTGCCCAGTTGCCCTGATGGTTAATCCAGCCTTGGTAGGCAGCCTTCGACTCCTCTCATGCTTTCTTGATTTTAGGCCACGATTTTGCCCGCATTTCTTTTTCTTAATTCTATGAAGAAATCAGTAACACTTTACTTGAAGCACCCGGTATAACACATTATAAGGACATTTATAAAGCATTATAATCCCATTAAAGCATGTGTAGCTATAGTTATAAACAATCATAAATGATCACAATGCCAGGACCTAACCATAACCCTAACCCTATACTGTATAGTGGGTTATAAAGCATTGTGATCATCTATGAGTGTTTATAACTACTTATAATGTGTTATACCCGGTGCCTCAAGTAAAGTGTTACCATGAAATCCTATGGATTTATTATCTCCCAGTGCATTTAAATTCACAGTTGACAAGTACAAAAGGTCCAGTTGCACAGTTGAGCAGGTGAGCTCACAGATAGGGTTCCCTCTCAACACATTCCTCCTAACACACACCACCACGGTTCAAAAACCTTTCAGCCTCCCATCTCTCAAACAACTGCTGCTCATCACCTGTTTCTGCCTTAATGTATCCATCATGATCCCCTAGTGGTTAAACAAAGAAGTGATATATGGCTCCAACAGAGTCCTGCTGGTCATACTGCAGCAATTACTTTGATCATAAATAAATGTTAATTTTTTTTTTTTTAAATCAATACACTAATTACTCATAAAATTGGTGAAAAATTGTGAAAAAGTATTTTTTGTCAAACTAGAGCCATCCTTAAAGGGCTGTATCATGCAGAATTCACTTTTTGTAAGTTTCAACCTTGTTATATAGTTATTTAGTCATCAAAAACACCCCCAAAGCATAGACGGTAAATAAATGGACAGACCTTTCGTGACGTCAACCATAGAGTTCCCAACCGCCATTCTGAAGACTTCAGCGAGTCCAGCAGGATGTCTCCACATTGAGTATTTGAAACTCGATGTAAATGTGATAGGTCCAGTCCATCACGTGACTGTATCACGTGGACAGAGGAGGCGCTGTGATAGGACGATTTATGCAAAACTTTACCTCGTAATATAAAATCAACAGATGATTTATGTGAAAATCAAAGTCTGGTGAAGACAGCATGGTCATAGAAACTAGTGATAGAGACCAAAATATGTTCTGAAACTGGGCGCTTTATATGTTTTTTTGCATTCTGAAAATCTGCATTTTTGAATGGGTTCCAATGAGACAATGAGAAAATGAGTAAAGACATTACAGTGTCAAAATCAGCTTATTTTGCTTGACAAAAAACTGATTTCGCGGACCAGGATTCACTTTTTGGCAAAAATCAAGTTTTGGCATGACACAGGCACTTTTAAGTTTGCATACGTGCAGTTTTAGTTTATTTTATAAATTATTTCATTTTGAGGACAGAGACAATGTTGTTTCGCTGAAAATGAAATTTCAATACGTGAAGCCAGATCTTTATTTCCTTGTCAGTTATCATGAAAACTATTTACCTTTTAAACCTGGTGCTATGTCTATTCCCTAATGGGTGGCCTCCAGGCCTCATGATTTGGCTCATGAATTCCCACCCACCATTGTTTATGGGGGACACATTCGCCTAACGCAACTGTGGAGCTGCTGATTAATCCATTCAGACATTCTTTGATCCATTCCATATTGATGCAAAGCCGTGAGTGCCTGTTAGACGCTATTTAACACTAGAGTGACTATAGCGCACCAGTAGACTTGTTTAGTTTGATGATGACAGGTGTACGATTATTTCCCTCAAAATACGATAATTTTTGTCTCTGGTACAATAATCCTACATTTCCCACCTGGCAACACTGAAGAGCACTCCCCTGAGCCCGCCCCTCTTCCCCTCCCCTGCAGGCCCTCGATTGTGAAACCATAGATATCTAATAGATATGTTCTATAAGATATCTATGCGTGAAACGGCCCGAACCAATCAGCATTGCCGCTCATTCAAATTTTTTGGGTGAATTCCGGTGGCTAAACCGGAAGTGACACCTCACTGCGCGTAGCGGAGATTAAGGAGATAAACTATGTCTGAAGCAGCAATCAAGCAAGAGCCAAGAGTCTGCGCTTGGTGAGTCCCTAACAGGAAAAGACGTTTTTGCGTGTCTTTGCGTGTAGAGAAGCTAGAGCTAAAGAGCTAAAGCTAACCCTTAGAGAAGCTAACGCATGATGTATTTGTTTTGAAGTGCTGATTGGTTGAAGTACGCTGTCAGTCAAAGTCCACAGGGGGAGAGGTGGGATTTTGTTTTCTTTTCCGGATTTCAGAATTAGCCCCAGAAAATCTTTTATTTACACAAAATGATTCTGACTGGCCGACTCACATCAAGCTCTACTTCTCCTTTAATAACCAATTCCCATAATTATGTCACAAGACAGGCTCCTGGTTTGCACCTTACCCTTAAACAAGAGAAATCGTGAGCAGTTCTCGCTCAGATTTAATGGACCTAAATTGTGGAATATGCATCTGGACTTATTAAAAGCATCTTCGTCCATGTTTAACTACAAAAGAAACTTAAAGATCAATTTAATTCTACAATATCTGACCTAATCCAAAACACAGCGACTTATATATTAAATATGGGGATTGCTTTAGATTGTTTTCTTTATTCTTTGTTATTTTGTAGGAATCTCTGGTTGTTTTTTTTTCGTTTTCTTTTTCTCCTGTCCTCTCCTCTCCTTTTTCTTTTCCTGTTTTTGTAGTGCACTTCATTACATTTTTCCATGTACATTTTTTTCACTTTGAGCTTGTGTGGGAGCGGCATTTGTATAAGCCTTTTGGCGTTTTTTCGCTCCCTTGCACATAGTCAGATTGTTTTGACTATATGTGCAAAATAAAAAAAAAGACTTTTCCTTAGTGCCAAAAATAAACTATTACTATGTTAATGCCTATACTAGGGTTTGGACTAGCTAAAAAAGCATGTTACAGCCCCTTTAATGTTGAAGTAGGCTTTATCGAGGGTGTCAGCTCCCTTGGTGACACATTTAATGTGTTGGTGGAAGATCTGAAGCTCTACTTTCAAAATGAGCCTGGTCAAAGTCTCCCATGATCACATGCACTGCCTCTGGGTGGTTGTTCTGTTTCAGAACGAGAGCGTTGTCCACATGGCTAAGAGCCGTGCTAGCATTAGCATCTGGTGGGATATACTTATACTTTTTTTTTTTTTTTTTTCTCCCTTGTCCTGTCGGCAGCTGGGGCGTGCAATATTGTATGATTGTAGCCTTTTACTATCCGAACAGATTTTAATATTAGCAGCAGGAGGAGACTGAGGCTGAATCCCATTTCACCCCTTAGCCCTTCCCCTTGGCCCTACCCCTCGTTTTGCGCGTTCACGTGGAGGGGTAGGAGTGTCCCAATTGTCATTATGACGGAGGGGTAGGGCCAAGAAAGAGGGCCAGTCACCCCTCCAAAAGGAGATTCTCGAGAGGCACACTCCAAACGGAGGGGTATCGGCCGATGGCGAGGGGCGCTTGTTCTTTCAGCCTAGATCATGCCTGGCGGGCGGGGTTAATTCACTTCCGCATTGACTGGAGTGATCGTTTCCACACCCGCGCATTCCAGGCGCATTCCAAACACAACAGATAGACGATTATTTCAATAAACTGGTTTCTTCAACACGGCCCGCCTGGAATGCGCGGGTGGGAAACGAGCGCCCCCGCCAATGCGGAAGTGAACTAACCCCACGGCCCAGGCGACAAAACAAGCGCCCCTCGCCACCATCGCCACTGGATGACAGATTTCTCAGAAAGCCTTCCAAGATCGGCAAGATGGCGGCGTCCGCAACGAAAGACGTTCATAAATGTCAGTATTTTGGCAATTAATGAAGTTTTTAAAATGTAAGAAAAACATTCTTCTTCGGCAGATAATTGTCGCATCTGCCTACGTCATCGGCAGCGGCGACTACTGATGACGTACGCGATTGTCGGAGGGGTGTCCCAATTCGGAGGGGTTGACTTTCTCCCCTACCCTTAGCACTCCGTTTCATAGGCGGAGGGCTAAGGGGAAGGGCCAAGGGGAAGGGCTAAGGGGTGAAATGGGATTCAGCCTGAGTCTCCTCCTGCTGCTGCCTTTATTTAAAGCTGGCATCCGGCATGGCTGCCGGACAGGACCGGGACGGAATGCTCAGAGAGCAGTGACAGAAAGAGAGAAAGATAAAGAGAGGGAGAACGGGAGGGGGGTGGGTGGGCACAACCTATGTACAAAGTCACAATACAAAACAGTGTTGTCGACGCACCACACGCAACCTACAACAATCCCAAAACCCAATCTAGACAACACCAAAACAGAGCCGACAACCAACACAGAAAATTACAGAACCATACATACATTTTTTTTTTTGTTTTGTTTTTTTTTTTTTTTTTTCCGAACCATATTAATGAACAGACCAGGCCACAAAAATAAAAGGAGGTGTAGGGGAGGAAGGAAATGCAAGGACACCACAAACCCTTTTTTTTTTTTTTTTTTGAATATAGCTAGTCGTAACTAGTAGTAAACTCTGGGCGTGCATCAAGAGAGGTCTGCTACAGATCACCATTATTCTAACCACCACAAGAAGACAAGGTAACCGAGTATGTGAAGAGTAATTAAAGATCAACGTGATCATGTGAATATGATGGTGACAGTGATGGTGATAGTGATCATGCATATATGACCTCTGACCTCTGAGAAGGCCAGAAGCAGGCCAGAGAGGCCCTCAGAGCCCAGACAGCCGGCGGACATCACAGAGCCCGATCCAAGCCGCCCCCCCAGGCAGACGCCCACGCTCCGGTCCAGAAACGGGGCAGAGGAGAGCCCCGGCCGGGGACCCCGGCAGTCCCGGGGCCCGGGCCCCGCGAGCCACGACCGGCAGGAGCCGGTCCACCCCGGGCGCCGGACGCCCGGGGCGGCAGGGCCGAGAGCCAAGGCCAAGAGCCCAGGAGCCGACCCCCCACCCAGGCGGAGGGCCATGACCCACCCGGGAGAACCAGCCCACACGGGCGTCTACCCGCCCAGGCCAGTACACCCCCCAGTGCTCCGGCCACGCACCCCGAGATCCAGGGCATCACCCCCCCCCACCCCCACCCCACGACCCCCACCCGGGAACCCACCCCCCCCCGTCCACCGCCCGGCCCCACCCCTCCCACCCCCTGTCCTCTCCCGCCTCACTCCCCCCCGCCCCAACCCAACACTCATACTGACACACACACATGCACACACGCACACACACAACCACTCATTCCTAAACCAAACGCACACACACACACTCACATTCCAACACACTCACACCCTCTCACGCACACGCTAACAAGCACGCGCACACACACACAACACACACACACACACACACACACACACACACACACACACACACAGTCCATCCTACCCCAAACACACTCACATTCCCGCGTCATCCAACTGTCACATCCTGTGGGAGACACCCCCGGAAGGCAAGGGAACACCGAACCCCACATCCAGGACCCCCCACCACCCACAACTGCCGCCCCCACCTCCCCACCCCACCGCCGCAGACAGGTATGCACCCCCCAGAGCCAGCAGCCCCCCAAACCACAGCCGCTCCAAACCCCCGGCCTGTGGGGAAAACAACAGCCCCCCCCGCCCTCCCTCCCCCCCACCAGAAGGAATCCGGAAAGGGGGCGCATGAAGATCCATTGCCCTCCCTCCCCCCTCCGTCTCGTGAGTGTTGATGGAGTATATGTGTTTGCGATTAAAATTTGAGGGTCAGTAACCACACCGTGCCGCGAGTGAGGCCAAACGAGCAGTCTCATCTACCTGAACAGCCCCACCCCCGACACAGCGCGCCCAGACCCCCCGACGTGTGTGTTTGTATGTATTTGGTTGTGTTAGATGACTAAGTGCAATTAAGACTGAGAGGCGAGCCACCGAAGCGTGCAGTGATTGGGGCCACTTAGATGGCCCCCTCCACCACACCCAACTTGATAAGCCCGCCTCCCAAAGCCCTACGTGTGTGTGCATGAGAGCGGGGGGGAGAGGGGGGTCCGGGGATGCCGCAGCACCCCCGCCACCCAGGAGCCCCCCGATGAAGGACAGGGCCAGGAGCGCCACCCCCCCCCCCCCAGGACCAGGGCGGACAGCGACCATGGCCAGAGCGCCACCGACCCAAGAAGCACACACCCATCATGCATCAGGAGGAGTGAAGGTGAGGACAGACAGGGGGCAGCAGAAGGACCCAGACCCAGGGCCCACCGCCCCCAGGCCCACCGGGGCCCCCCCCCACAGGACACCGCACTCTCTCATACATAGCTCCTATCGCCCACACATATACACCCACACGTACAGACATACATACATACTTACAGATACACACCCTCACACACATACATACCCCGTTCACAGATACATACCCACACACACATACACACTTACACATACATAGTCACACACATACACATACATATCCAGATACACACCCACACACTCACATACACCTACATAAATACCCACACATACAAAAACATACATACATACTCACACATACACACCCACACACATATACACGTACACGCACCTTCCTCAACCCCCTAACCCCCACAGCCCACCACCCCCCTATCTACCCCCTCATCCACCCCGCCCCGTCCCCCACCCCCCACCCACCTCCCCCGCCACCCCCCACCCATCCACCCCACCCCCCTGCCCCCCACCACCACAACCACCCACCCCGATGCCCTGGATTCCGGGGCAGCAACCAGACACCAGGGCGTGCACCGACCCAGGCCGCGGCAGCACGCCCGAGCCGACCGGCCCCCCCAGCCAGGTCGAGCCCCCTCACCCTCACGGAAGGCCACGGAGCCCCCAGGCACCAGGGCCCAGGGCTCCCAGCCACACCCGCCCCCGGACACCCCGGCCGCCCGGACATGAACCGGCACCCGCCGACCCCGCCCCCCCGGGGCCCCCGCCCCCCCGCCGCCAGACAGCCCCAACAACCGGCGGCCCCCCCCACCCCCAATCCAAACCAAACACGAAGACAGCCCCCAGCGAAGCAGCCCAGATCCCGACCCCAAGACAGTGCCAACCACCTGCAGCCATCAGGCCCCCCCCACCAACCACCGACCCTCAAAGAGGAGAGGCCCTCATCTTCCCCTTACATTAAGTGATGGAGCTGATCACAGGGGACCAGAGGGAACCAGATTCAGCTGATTGGTCCTCTGAACAGACAGACATCGTCTCCAAGCTGATATGATCTAATAGAAGATTCTTAAACTGCCTGTTACTCAGATTATTTCTGGATTTCCAATTTACAAGGATAGTTTTCTTTGCGATGCACAAGATGGTGAGAACCATGTAGACAGAGTTTATCGACATGTTAATTTCACCCAGATCACCTAAAAGGCACAGTGTGGGAGTTGCAGGGATATTGCATGTGAACCATGTTGACAGGTCTTCACACACCTGAAGCCAGAACCTCTGCACTGGTGTGCAGGACCACAAGGCATGGAGGTAGTTGTCAGTCATGTTATCATTGCAATGTGAACAGATATCAGATTGTGATAGACCCATCTGGAACATCCTTCGTCCTGTGTAATGAATTCTATGCAGAATTTTGAATTGTATTAGTTGTATATTTGAATTCTTTGTCATTTTGAAAGTATTTAAACATATTTGTGACCACGCATTTGGTCAAAGTTGTTAGATAAGTCAGCATCCCATTTTAAGGTCGGAAGGAAGATTTCATCTTCTACCTTGATAATATTTTATATATCTTTGATAGCAACTTTGGGGAACTGAGGTTTAAGAATTCTTCGACCCCGAGAGGTAGCTGTCCCTGCAGTTGATTAAAGGTATACTTTTTACCTATGATAGATTTAAGTTGATGATATTCTAAAAATGCTGTGCTGCTGATTCCATATTGTGAGGTGAGAGTATTGAATGATAGAAAGTTGCCATTTTCAATGATATGTTCAAGCTGGCTAATTCCTTTATTTCTCCACTGAGTGAAGTTGATCATCTTTTTGTTTTGCAGGATGTCCGGGTTGTTCCAGATGGGTGTGAGTTTACACGGGATCAGAGAAGATTTGGTTAGCTTTAGAAAGTTGCACCAAGCCATTAAAGAAGAACTGATGTTGACACTTTTAAAAACACCGATGGGATTTGATGGTGGGACTGATGAATGGCAGGTCAGAGATGACTAGATCCTCACATAATGCTTGCTCTACATCCAGCCATGGCTCATCTAAATTGTTCGGTTTAAGCCATTTGGAGATATATTGCAGCTTGCTGGCTATGAAGTAATTACTGAAGTTAGGCAAGTCTAGTCCACCTCTGTCTTTAGTCTGTTGTAACGTCTTTAAACTGATACATGATGGTTTATTTTTCCAGAGAAATTTAGATATGTATGAGTCCAGTGATTTGAACCTGCCAGACGATGGTTTGGTTGGTATCATTGAAAATAAATAGTTAACCTTAGGTAAGTCATCATTTTAATGGTGGCAACCCTCCCCATAAGAGATATAGGTAAGCGTCTCCACCGTAAGAGGTCATCCTCTGTTGATTTCAGTAACGGAACGTAATTTAGTTTTAAAAGTTCTGATATCCTTGGAGAAATGTTTATGCCTAAATATCTAATGTTTCCAGACTGGATTGTAGCATTGGGTTATACTTTGTAAATCACAGTTTATAGGCATGGCTGTAGTCTTAGACCAGTTGATAGAATAGTCAGATATTAGTGAAAATTTGTCAATAAGTGTGATTGTCCGGGAGATAGAAGATGGAGAGTTCTGCAGGAAAAGCAATACATCATCTGCATAAAGACTTATTTTATGTTCTATCTTATTGTTAGCCAGGATCCCTCTGATGTCTTTATTTTGTCTTATAGCAGCTGCCAGAGGTTCGATAAAGATGGCAAACAGTGAGGAGAGAGTGGACAGCCCTGTCTGGTTCCTCGCTGCAAACAGAAGCTTGGAGAAGTCTGCTCGTTAGTCTTCACACATGCAGCTGGGTTGTTATATACGATTTTAATCCAATCTATGAAAGACGTTCCAAACCCAAATTTGGTTAATATTCCAAATAGAAATTTCCAATTTACTCGATCAAAAGCTTTTTCAGCATCTAAAGAGATAATTATGGATTCTAGATTATGTATTGTAGAGTAATCTATTATATTAATTAATCTGCGCATGTTAGTGGATGAATGTCTACCTTTAATGAACCCTGTTTGGTCAGGATGTATTATGAGCGGGGTTATCTTTCTATTCTTCTGGATAGGGCTTTGCTGATTATTTTGAGATCTACATTTATTAATGAAATAGGACGATAACTGGACGGAAGTGTGGGGTCTTTCCCTGGTTTAAGTATTAAAGGTATTTTGGCTAAGTTCATATTTGAGGGTACTGTTCGTTTATTTTTTATTTCCATTACCATTTTATGAAAAGTGGGAGCCAACATGGTCCAGAATTCTTTATAGAATTCTGCTGGATAGCCATCTGGACCTGGAGCTTTATTGTTGGGCATATCCTGCAGAGATTTATGGAGTTCATCCACTGAAAGAGGAGAATCCAACACTATTCTATTTTCATCTTTCAATTTTGGAAGGTTAATATCATTAAAAAAAGTATTAATTTCCTCATCTGTTGTGTCTATTTGTGATCGGTATAATCCTTGATAGAAATCTCTAAAGATATTATTGATCTTGTCTGGGTCATGGCTGATGTTTCCTTCTGAGTCTTTAACAGCTGAAATCGTGTTTTTCTCCTTGTTTGTTTTTAACTGATTTGCCAGGAATCTTCCAGATTTATTACTATGCTCAAAGTTCTCTAAACGGAGTCGTTGGATCAGGAATTGAGTTTTTTTATCTAGAATTTCATTCAGTTCAAGTTTAGCTTTCCTTATATCCTTCAGTATGTTCTCTTGTGGGGAGACATGATAAGCCTCCTCCAGTGATTTAATTCTTAATTCCAATTCTAAAGTTCTTGAAGCTTCTTTCTTTTTCTTGTGTGAGGAGAAGGAAATTATTTTTCCCCTCATCACCGCTTTCCCTGCCTCCCAAAGAACACATGCTGAAGTATCTGGCAAGTCATTATTTTCTAAATATATAGACCATTCTCTTGTTAGATAGCTAATAAACTCTGGATCTTTAAGTAATGATGTATTAAATCTCCAGTTTCTAGTTGGTGGTTTATTCGTCTTATTTCTGAGAGTAAATGAAACTGGGCATGATCACTTATGACGATGGGATGAATTTGATTCTGAGATGTCATTCATCAGTGTGCTGCTAGTTAAGAAATAATCTAATCTAGAGTAGGAATGGTGAACTGAAGAGAAGAATGTGTATTCTCTTGCAGTGGGGTGGTGAGAGCGCCAGGCATCGCAAAGACCAAAATCCTTCATGTACTGTTTCACAGTTTCTGAGGATTGCCAGAGTCGTTGACTTCCTGTGGTACTCAGTCTGTCCAATTGTTGGTCAGAAACCATGTTGAAATCCCCTCCTATAATCAATGTGTGACCTGAGTGATCATCCAGTGAGGAGAAGAGGGAGTGAAAGAAGGAGGGGTCGTCAACATTAGGTCCATACACGTTAGCAATGCAGAATTTAACATTCTGGATAGATAATTGATAATAACAAATCTGCCTTCTGGATCTATGATTGAACTGTCAGTAGAGAAGTTTAACTTTCTACTGATAAGAGTTGCTACTCCTCTTTGCCTGGAATTGTAACAGGCTGAGTACAAGTGTGGAAACTGTGTTGATCGGAGAAGATCTACTGATGAGTTTGTTAGATGAGTTTCCTGTAATAAGACAATGTCTGCCTGCAACTCCTGAAGCCGATGGGTAATTTTTAATCTCTTTTCCCTTGTACCAGCCCCCCATACTTATACTTTTTAACACCCTCTGTCAACCCGCCAAAACACACACACACACACACACACACACACACACACACACGCAGTGAATTAAGTACACTCAACAAAAATATAAACGCTGCTTTGCTGAGATAATCCATCCCACCTCACAGGTGTGCCACATCAAGATGCTGATCTGACATCATGATTAGTGCACAGGTGTGCCTTACACTGGCCACAATATAAGGCCATTCTGAAATGTGCAGTTTTATCTCACAGCAAAATGCCACAGATGTCACAAGCATTGAGGGAGCAAGCAATTTGCATGCTGACAGCAAGAGTGTCAACCAGATCTGTTGCTCGTGCATTGAATGTTCATTTCTCCACCATAAGCCGTCTCCAAAGGGCTTTCAGAGAATATGGCAGTACATCCAACCGGCCTCACAACCGCAGACCACGTGTGACCACACCAGCCCAGGACCTCCACATCCAGCAGGTTCACCTTCAGAAGCCACTCAGGACAGCTGCTGAAACAATTGGTTTGCATAACCAAATAATTTCTGCACAAACTGTCAGAAACCGTCTCAGGGAAGCTCAACTGCGTACTCATCGTCCTCATCGGGGTCTCAACCTTACTCCAGATTGTCAACGTAACGGACTTGGCAAATGCTCACATTTGATGGCGTTCTGGCACGTTGGAGAGGAGTTCTCTTCACAGATGAATCTGGTTTACATTGTTCAGGGCAGATGTCAGACAGCGTGTGTGGCGTGGTGTGGGTGAGCGCTTTGCTGATGTCAATGTTGTGGATGGAGTGGCCCATGGTGGTGGGGGGGTTATGGTATGGGCAGGCATCTGTTATGGACGGACGAACACAGGTGCATTTTATTGATGGCATTTTGAATGCACAGAGATACCGTGATGAGATCCTGAAGCCCTTGTTGTGCCATACATCCATGAACATCCCCTCATGTTTCAGCAAGATAATGCTCGGACCCCATGTTGCAAGGATCTGTACACAATTCTTGGAAGCTGAAAATGTCCCAGTTCTGGTATGGCCAGCATACTCACCGGACATGTACACCCATTGAGCATGTTTGGGATGTGCTTGACCGGCGTGTACGACAGCGTGGACCAGTTCCCACTAATATCCAGCAACTTTGCACAGCCTTGGAAGGGGGAGTGGACCAACATTCCACAGGCCACAATTGACAATCTGATAATCTCTATGCGAAGAAGATGTGTTGCACTGCATGAGGCAAATGGTGGTCACACCAGATACTGACTGGTTCTGAGTCCCAGACCCCCAATAAAGCAAAAAAAAAAAAAAAAAACAGCACAATTCAGGGCGGCCTTTTATTGTGGACAGTGTAAGGCACACCTGTGCACTAATCATGGTGTCTGATGAACATCTTGATGTGGCATACATGTG
Source organism: Salarias fasciatus (assembly GCF_902148845.1). Classification (NCBI taxonomy): domain Eukaryota; kingdom Metazoa; phylum Chordata; class Actinopteri; order Blenniiformes; family Blenniidae; genus Salarias; species Salarias fasciatus. The sequence goes on from NC_043759.1 coordinate 26,716,970, forward strand.
AGGTGGGATGGATTATCTCAGCAAAGCAGAAGTGCTCACTATCACACATTTAGACAGATTTGTGAACAATGTTTGAAAGAAATGGTAACATTGTGTATCTGGAATGAATTTAAGATCTTTAAGTTCATCTCATGACAATTGTAGCAAAAGCAAAAGTGTTGCATTTATATTTTTGTTGAGTGTATGTGTGTGTGTTTGTAGGTGTGTGTTCTGCCATGGATCAGTGTGAGGACAGAGAGGAGGGAGTCCCTCCCTCTAAAAGGACTCTGTGTGGAGAACATGAGAACCAGACCAAAGCTAAGAGGTGAGACTCCATCTTTAACTGTCCACCAGACTTCTTCACATGATGTTTCTCTCTCTCTCTCTCTCTCTCTCTCTCTCTGTGCGTGTGTGTGTGTGTGTGTGTGTGTGTGTGTGTGTGTGTGTGTGTGTGTGTGTGTTTCTAATACCTTTGTATTTTTTTATCAGGTCAAAGCCTGAAGTTGAACCCAGCTGTGTGTCCCTGAAGAGTGACCTGTCCAAGGAATTTGATCTAAATTTCAGAGGACAGTGAGTTTCATTTGCTATTGTTTTTTGCATTTCATGTCTTCATTAAGAACATGATTAAGACACATGTTACTGAAGCTAGAGTCCTGCTACAGTTTCGAACTGTTCAATTGCTGTCACTCAGAGAATCATCAGTCTGAAACTCTCAATTCTTATCTTTATCCTCCAGTCTTCCTCCCATTTTTCCACTCAGTCTGTTCCTGATGTTGTTTGTTTTCAGCTCTGACTCTGAGTTTCCATCCAGCTGTGTGTCCCTGAAGAGTGACGGGTCCATGTTTAAACCCATTGACTTTAAATGTGGAGCAGGAGGAGCTGATGAGGGGTGAGAATCCGTGTTTGTGTCAGGATTCATCATCATAACAGCAGCTTGAACAAAGTCAACATGTTTCTGCAGCGTCAGCCAGCAGAGCTCCCAGGTTCTCCGTGGAGGCTCCGCCCCTCAGCATCAAACACATCTGGACTCCATCTTTATGGTGAGAACAAGTCTCCATTCAACACTTTACTGTCACATCTGTTACGGGTGCAGGTGGAAGGACCCACGCGCAGGCAGCCAGGTGGAGTTCAAAAAGTCCTTTATTTCCAGAGCATGAGGATCAGGAACGATAGAGCTGGTGCAGGCACAGGAACAGAAACACGCAGACAGACCCACAAGGAGCTGACAAGACACACCAGGGGAGCAGGACTTAAGTAGGGGCAGACACAGGTGTGGCACATTAGGTGGTAACAAGGCAGGCAGGAAAACACGAGGCAGGTGACTAGGCAGGAGAACATGAGCACAGACAAACACAAAATAGGACCCGAGTGCCACCACATGGCCGCAGGGGCACAGGGCGTGACAACATCAGTGAGACAGAAGAAGTTGTGGTGTCTTCAACAAGTCCTCTAACTCAAATGACCACAATGATCATTAATTCATGCCTCAAATTATGACCATGGGATGCGTTTTAAAAGTGTCTCCAAGTGACCATGTAAATAATGTCACGGACATCACGCATCACATTGTTTTTTTTTGTTTTGTTTTTTGAGCAGAGCAAGTAGCAATTAATAATACCCCTTTCCCATTGCAACTATCAGGTTGACCCGTGTTTTCGACCCGCAAACATTCAGCTTTTAGGCTGTTTTCACATATATTTGGGTCGAGCCAAAGGCAGCCGCACCAGTAAAAAAGATACAATGTTTAAATTTTCAACTAATACGGTCCCTTTTCACATATGCTTTTCATGACTGCGCAGAGCAGCCTCTGTAAACAAGGGAAGTGTGGGGTATCCATGACAACCAGGCGGAAGTTGGCGTAAAACTGGCAAACCGGTAAAAACAGCAGCCTTGCTCAGGGCTCTCAAGTCTCACAGGACAGTCACACATTTCGGTCTTTTGTCACACATTCATGCCACACATTGTATTTCTCATGCTGAAAAAAAATACTGGTAAATTTGTCTGGAGCGCTGCTGATATGGAACCGCAAAGAATCAAACACGTGTGCAAGCTCGTCACTTACCTGTCAATCAATATCGAGATTTTGGGTGAGCTAAAGCCGGTGGGCTTTCACACATCTGCTGCGCCGCATCCCAGGTCGACCCAAGCCGCTCCAAGACCACCCCTTCCAGCCGCTCTCAGGTCGGGCGAGTTAGAGCGACAGCTAGAGCGAAAAGCTCTGTTAGGTCGAGCTAAAGTGGGTAGGTGTGAAAACACCCTGAGACTCCTTTCCCACTGCCTGCAGACCCGGGTCTAGCTGCCTGTTGGCGAGCCATGCTGCTGCGTTTTCCCGTGGTGATGGTGTCCCACGTTGATGACATCATCAGCGCGACGGAGCACAACGAAAGTAAACAATGCAGCGGAACACAGTCCCCGTTACCTGTAGACGAATCTCCTCTTCCCCACGGATCAGGAGAAGCTCTCTGGTCTCGCTATCTTGCCAATGCTGGGTCATCTTGACGAAGGAAATCTCACGCTGTGTCCAGAAACAACAACTAGCACGCTAACGTAGCCACGCTGCGTCGACATCATCATGTAAGTTCCCAGATGTATTCCTCCGACTAAAAGCCGATAGAAAGCCGACCCGCTAAAAACTCGGGTCGATTGCTGAGTTTGAAGACCCAGGTCTAAATGCAGATTAAACACTTTCACACTGCCATGAGGAGCCAGTTATTGGCGGGTTTAGACAAGTTTTTTGGCCAGTGTAAAAGGGGCTTTCAGGATGCAGTGATGCCACCTTTTCTTTCCAAAATGAGTAGTCTATGAGTTCCTGCATTTCAGTATTCACCGATGCCAATACCAAGTACTCATGCCATTACACATCATTGCTTTGATTTTTTTTTTCAATTTCCCGCAGACAAACTTATGTAATTTGAGCATGTTTTATTGTACATGGGTGGCTGTAATAAGTTTCAAAGCAGTGCCAACACAAGGCTGTTGACTTGTAAAAAAGTGCTCTAAACGTGGCAGTGCCGCACATATCAAATACAAATATTTAACAAAAGTCTCTAAACATGGCACTGCCACACAAACAAAAGCTTTTTCATATGGCTAAACTTCAAAACTTACTCAACATTAAACTGCCATCACAACGTCTATGATGATCCATCTCATTTTGTGTAAATGAGGGGCAGGTTGTTTTTCATGAAAAGAGCTTCTCTGCATTTTCAGCTGAGAGCCTGTTTCGTTTTCCATCAATGATGTGTGACACTGAGCTGAACAGCCTTTCGCTGTCCACGTTGCTGCATGGGGCTGACAGGTATCTCTTCGACAATTTAGCCAGAATTGGGAATCGCACTCTCTGAGCCTCCCAGTACCGTAGAGGGTTTTCCCCTCGAGCAGTTGTGGTCTCCGTCAGATATGTCTCTAACTGAACGGCAGCTCCACGTGGGTTGTCTCCGGACATTTTCTCACACTTAGCCAGAGTCTGCTGCAAAGTTGGTTGTTTATCGGTGCTGCGGGTGAACTCCTTATATACCGCATCATGCTGGGATTTGAAATGTTTAATTAAGTTGCTCGTGTTGTAAGCAGTAGATTTTGTCCCTCCTCTGGAAAGTTTTGCTGAGCACAATTTGCATTTGGTTTTTTTTTTTTTTTTTTGTCAGTGTTATTCACATGAAAGTATCTCCAAACAGCTGACATAATTCCTTGTTGCTCGTCTTGCTGTCAGATGTTGTAAAACCGCGCACTGCCGTAAAGTGGTATCAGTGTCGTGGCATCGAAGGGATTTTTACGAGTACAAGTATGAGTGCTCATGCGTGGTGTTGGACCGAAATCCGATACTGGTATCGGTATCGGTGCATCCCTGCAATTGATAGTTACATTTAACCACAAATACAATTCTCTGCATTGAATGATTTCAGTTTGATTTTCAAAACAGAACAAAATGTTTGAAATAGTTTCTGAAACAGATCAGAAGCCACTATATGAACCACAAACACAAAACAAAAAACAAAAATTCATAGGATGGAGAAATCTCTGAATTGTAATTTATACAATACTTCTCAAGAGTCAAATATACTCTCTATTATCTTTCTTCTCAAAGTCCATCCATCCATCCATTTTCTACCGCTTATCCAGGGCCGGGTCGCGGGGGCAGCAGTCTCAGTAGGGATGCCCAGACTTCCCTGTCCCCAGACACTCCCTCCAGCTCCTCTGGGAGGATCCCAAGGCGTTCCCAGGCCAGCCGCGAGACAGTCTCTCCAGCATGTCCTGGGTCTTCCCCGGGATCTCCTCCCGGTGGGACATGCCCGGAACACCTCCCTAGGAAGGCGTCCAGGAGGCATCTTAAACAGATGCCCGAGCCACCGCAGCTGGTTCCTCTCGATGCGGAGCAGTAGCGGCCCTACTCCGAGCTCCTCCCTGGTGACTGAGCTCCTCACCCTATCTCTAAGGGAGCGCCCAGCCACCCTACGAAGGAAAATCATTTCAGCCGCTTGTATCCGGGATCTTGTCCTTTCGGTCATGACCCAAAAGCTCTGGACCATAGGTGAGGGTGGGAACGTAGATTGACCAGTAAATCGAGAGCTTAGCCTTCGGCTCAACTCCTTCTTCACCATGACGAACCAATACGACTGCATCACTGCAGCCGCTGCACCAATCCACCTGTCAATCTCACAGTCCATCCGTCCCCTACTTGTGAACAAGACCCCAAGATACTTAAACTCCTCCACTTGGGCCAGAGTCTCTCCACCAACCTGGAGTGGGCAAGCCACCTTCCTCCTGTTGAGGAACATGGCCTGGGATTTGGAGGTGCTGATCCTCATTCCTGCAGTGTTGCCAACTTGGCGACTTTCTCGCTAAATCTGGCGACATTCCAAAGCCTCTTGGCGACCTTTTTTGTCAAAAGTGCCTAGCGACAAATCTAGCGACTTTTTCCGGTGCTCTAGAGACTGACGTGACATCTCCTCTGCAGTTGCTGTTCTCAACAAGCAGCGGGTGCTGCCGTGAGCCCCTCCCCCGTCCCAAAGCACTCACAAGCGGCCAGTCTCACGCAGCTCTCCCTGCTGCAGTCAGAGCAGAGAGGAGACTCACACCACTCCCTCCGCAGTTCAAATAATTCGCGCGTGCGCAATTACGCCGCTGCTCATGTGCTGACAAACCAAGAAGCAACAAAAGAAAGTTCATTTGTAGTTCTAAACATATTTAGGGTGTTTTTTTCAACTCATTTTTCTTCCCCCACGACGTTATTTCTCCGACAGCGTCCATTACAATTACATGCAAATTTCTAATTATGCAAATTAGCTGATTACGTCATCTAGCGACTGCTAGCGACTTTTAGGACAGCCAATAGCTACTTTCCTTACTGGAGAGTTGGCAACACTGCATCCCTGTCGCTTCACACTTCACACGCAAGCCAGCCTCCTCCGGTCGAGGACCATGGCCTCAGATTTGGAGGTGCTGATCCTCATCCTTGCCGCTTCACACTCGGCTGTGAACCACCCCAGTGCATGCTGTAGGTCCGGGTTCGATGAAGCCAACAGAACAACATCCTCTGCAAAAACCAGAGATGAAATCCTGTGGTTCCTGAACCGGACCCCCTCCGGCCCCTGGCTGCACCTAGAAATTCTGTCCATGAAGATTATGAACAGAACCAGTGACAAAGAGCAGCCCTTGTCGTGGATTTTTATTTAAAAAGTATCCTAGGCCAGCTGCGATACAAAAGAAAAACCCCAAACATATATTCCAGAAAAAACGTAAAATCTTCAAGTATATCCACTTGGTTCTTGAAGTCTTCAATCGTAGTTCTCCTAATCGAATAATCAGGCAGAGTCGGAGTCAGGATGCAAAAAGGAGGACTTTATTCCCAAAAAAACCTCCGGCAGTCAGACCGACCAAAAAACTGACGCCCTGAATGCTCTCCGCTCCATCTATTTATACTATTTTTTGGGAGTTTGTTGCTTCTCAATTGATTCTTCGTCAAGACACAATTGCCCTAAACCATTTATTGCTTCTTAGTTGACTCTTCGTCAAAACACAATTGCTCAAAACCATTCGTTGACTCTCAATTGACTTTTTGTCAAAACACAATTTCTCTAAACCATTTATTGTTTCTCAATTGACTCTTTTCCCCTCTCCCTACAAAGGTCAATGTCCGTGACCCCTTAGGAGGCCCTATCAGCCTCCATCAAGTCTCCATCAAGTCTCCATCCATCCTTCCCAAATGCCAGGTGTTGTGCAACAAATCATAGTGTCACATTTCTTGTCCAATGAGCCTCATTTGTGCAAGAGGGAGACAGAGAGACAATTGACCTGGGGTCTATTTCACCAAGCAGGTTGAAAAAAACCTGAGATTAATCCTGAACTCTGTGTTGATCTACTCAGAAAGGGAAAACGCTGGGTTTTTGGTTACACAACAGCTGATTTGAGTTGTATTACTCAACTTCAAGTAGTTTCACCTGGAGTTAAGCACGTGCACGACAACTATAAAAAGCCAGCATTAATGGAGCACCGATTCCACGAGTCACCATGGCAACAGAGAAGCGCAGAGCGGCATATAGAAGCTGGAACACATTTTTCGAAAAAAATGCAACACGCTGCAGCAGCGAAAGAGAGGGAGATGGCGTGGCAGAAAATTGCTGCCCGTGTCAATGAGTAAGTTTAAATGTAGTCCTTTATATCAGAATATTTTTGAATGTTAAATATTATTACAGGGAAACTGTTTGAATGGTCACCAGTTAAGGTATTCAATTTAGTTGTAATCCCGCGGGGAAGATGAAAGCTAAAGATGAAATATAAAAACATTGTTCAAAAGACCTCGGTATAATCTCATTGAGGGACATCTTTTTAAGCATGTTTAACATTGTAAAGTAGCATAAATACTAAGTGGCTGATGGACTGTGCAGTTGTTTTATGTCACACATCTATATCATGTTATGTTAAATAATTAATCCTATTTAATATAATATTATCTATTATTTGAGTATAATATTTAAAAAATGTTATTGATACAAATATTTATTTTGTCTTTCATGTTGTTTTCTTCTTTTGGCTACATAGATTGTGAAGGTTCTATCTGCCTGCTGGAGCCCCTTCATGCTACAACCAACCTGAAACTGTCAGGAGGAAATACTCAGAATATTTTTGCCAAATGTTAGTTTGGAAGAATATACGCAAATATACTGAAAGATGTTATTTATCCAGGATGAGGAGGATGAAACCGTGCCTGCTGCCTTCACAGAGGATCCAGAAAGTCATATCGAGGTACGTTACTGATTGTTCTCTTCCTATTAAAATTCTGAATACTCCTGTGGAACATAGAGCTTGACATTTAGCCGACACTGAAACATTCAAATTGTCATCCTTTTTAACAGATCATGGCTGGTCAGCAGCAGGATGGTCCCTCAACTTCCACATCACAGATCAACACTGTGAGATGGATGTTCAGTAAACAACAGAGGTTCATTTCATTCAATTCGTGTGCAGCTGTATAGTTTAATGTCCTCTATGTATTCCCAGGTACCAGTCAAAGAAATTTACAAAATCCACTTAACAAGATAGAGAAATCCCTTAAAGAACAGCAGTATCTGGACCTCCAGATGAAGAAGACGAAATTGGAAATTGAGATACTGCAGCAGAAGTTGCAGGTGGGTTCATGGTCACAGGTGAATTATGTTCACTATTGGAACATGAACTCGTTATTATTTTGGAACTTATTTTTTATTTTTGTAGGAAATAAAGTATACAAAATGAATCGTGTGTCATGTCTTTTATTTTCTGTGGTGTTAATGATGGTGGTGATTTAAACTCCTGAGTGCTCTGCATCTCCAGTGTTATATAAAAAAACTCCCATTTGCAAAGAACCGCAGCACAACACACAATATCTGCTGGGATGGGAGTGCGCGACTATGTCTGGTTATGTTGCAAAATATGGACGGAAAAGATTGTGAATGTAGCGGATTGAGACGTGAAGCGGTACCGTTCAAAAGATAACTGTCCGGAAACGCCAAAACTATGCGCGGTCTGTAAATAATCTCCCGACGAATATTGAAATCACGCTGCAGCAATGCCGCTCCTTCATTGGCAGGATCGCTGATAAAAGGACATGACATTTTGACAGCTACACAAAAACTCGCCAGCTGACTGAAAGAATGAGGAAGTGGAGCAGCGCGTGTGTGGCTGAAAGGGGGCGGAGCCAGAGAGAAACTTCAGGGTTGACTCAGAAAAACCTGCTCCCGACCAGGTTAGAGTCACGGAGTGTATTACTGCGGTAACTGACCGACAGTTTAAGTTACCTCTCCTAGTGGAACAGGCTGGAGTTACTCCTCTGTATCTGGTTTGAGTTATCTCCCTTTGTGTAATTGAAATCTCAGAGTTTCCCTCATTTCCGGGTTATTCAACACAGAATTTTCTTAAAACCTGCTTGGTGAAATAGACCCCTGTAGTCTTAGCTTTAAAAAACAAACTGTCCAGCTGCCAAGAGGCTGCCGTAAAAATGAAAAATGACAGACAGGCAAACCTGAAAGAATACATTGTTTTGTCCACACATGAGTACACACACAACCAAAAACATGCATAATATGAATAATACTAAATAACATAAGATAATGACTACTAGATAAACATAATATGAAGAATACATAATATGAAGAATACAATATAATTATTCAACATATTTCCCCCCTTTGAGACTAACAAGTCTCATACTACCCCACTACAATTAATCAACAACAATGTCTTCATAGCAAACACAAGCATTTGTCTGTAAGCGTGTAACGGCAGTATTTAACTGCGGCACATCTTGCACCTTTTCAAAAAGGTTATGTGGTTTCAGCACACATGTATGAATATACTAAATCATCTACATAGAATGATTAATAACATGATACACACTCCCATAAATGATCAATACTAAGATTATATTACTAACTTAATACAGAGATTATAATACTAACAGTTAACCATCCACTATCAATCAACCTCCTGACTGAAACCACCAAACAGAAGGATAAGAGCAGCAATACACGACTCAGTGGGGTTTGGGGTATTATTAGGTGCAGCGGGAACCGCATCCCGCTGGGAGCGGAAATGCTGAAGAGCAAATTGATACATCTCCACTCTTGTTTCGAGGGACTCTATTTGGAGCTTCATGATACGGTTGTCTGATATCAGGGTGCGGTAAGCTGCACGGCATTGGCTATGCCAACGTCGACTGTACTGCCTACGTAAATATTGTCTACGAGCGGCAAGCATCGCAGCACGCAGGTGACGTGGTACATCTTTCACCATTTCTCGTACATCATTCAAAGGCATGGTGGCAAGGTCCTCCCGAGTATAAACACGACCTTTCAAAAACCAGGATCCTACACGAGTGTTGGTGTTGCTGTCGCTGCCGTCGCTGCTCTCAGATGATATTGGGTCATAGGTTGGGGAGAAAGGTGTCTCCCTGGGCTCCTCAGGGGTTCGAGGACCCGTGTGTGTTGTCGGCGCCCTTTGCTCCTGCGCTGGAGCGCATCCCTGCATCGGCATGACGGGAGGGGAGGTGTGGAGAGGGTCTCGGGAACTGGTGACATTAATTGGAGGGGGATGCTGGTAGCTAGTCATTGGCGGCTGATAGCGGCGTGGAGGCGGAGCCAGTACATGCCGGTGGACTCCTGTGGACGAGGTCTGCTGGGTTCAGGTTGTCGATCCCCAATCATCAGATGCCATGGGGCAGGCTCCGGCTGGAAGACACTGTCCGACGTCCTCGCCCATGATTGGTCTCGAGTCATCGATGGCATGTTGTCCAACAGAAGTGTATTCCAGTCAATATTGCTCTCCGCCATGATTTTCTTGTACAGACAAATAACCCATTAAGCATTCTTCTAATGGTATCCACCATAGGCACATTATTACCTTTTTCATCATTTTCTTTTTTTTTTTTTTCCTTCATTGTTTCCCATGCTACCCCTATCCGGAATTCTCCGGAACTAGCTAGCACTCCACCTATCGTGGGGTGAGGCAGCGTAGCAACCTTACGGTCGCAACAACCTATTGGTTGTCTGAAACATTTTTATAATCTAAAATTCAACTTACCCCTTCTTTTATCGTTCAGTCCATGATGTCGTAGAGCTTATAAACCAGCATGCTTTCCTATTCAAGCTCATAGTAGCCGGGAGGTTCTAGCTCAATTTCATCTTCATTTTCGTAAATACATCTACTTCCTCCTCTATCCATATTTATCTCAATCTCATTGCGTACTTGTAAAGGGAATTGTCCCGTTATTGCTCCAAGCGTACGTTTAATCAGCAGTTTTATCAGAGGGAATACACAACACCACAGTATAGCCACAATAAGGAGAAATCCTCCCAGGGCCATTCCTGTTATCTGAAGAATTTTTTGCCATGAGAGTTTACTGAGCCAATCCATCAAATTTGTTGTTTTAGTGTTCCAATTTGAGTTTACAACATGTTTGTTACGCAGTTCTTTTAGCCCTTTAAGCTCGGGGCCATTTTCGCCTAAAAGTTCAACTAAAGACGTACCCAAAGTAAACTGAATGCTGTTCTTGAACTGTTTGGAGTACATGCATGGTTGGGGTCTCATTTGAAAGCTGACAACCTGTATTTTCACCCAGTGCAGTCAGAATTACTCTAGATGCTACTGGCACAGATTTATTTATGTTGCAGCACACTGAATTAGGATGAATTTCATTCTCGCCTGAATTTTTTCCCTCTTAAAACACCTGGAAATAAGTGTGGAAGCACTGTGAGAGCTTGAAAACACAATTTTGCTAAAGCCTGGGGTCTTACATAGTTCAGGTCAAAATGTCAGAGCAGTACTAAAAGAAATGAGTGTTTCACACATGTATTTGTACTGCTATGCCCCGGCGGGGTCAATTTTTCACATCCTCTGTATACCCTCTGGATGCCCTCTGTACAATGGTATATGTTGGTTTTTGGCCCATTTTTACATTATTTTCACTCCAAAAACTCATAAAGTACTCAAAAAATCACTTCAGATAGGCTTCAGTGTGGGATAAGACCCTCATATTGAGAGGAGCAGGGACAGACAGCAGGTGCATCCCTCAGCAGATGTCTGAGAAGTCACAAAACCCCGCCAGCGGGCCAGCCAGCCATTCAGCAAGCTCATTGGCTACGAGCCCTGTCAGTCAAACGTTTCTACCGACATGATTGGCTCAGAATACGTTGATGACGAGTGATGACGACCGATGACGTGGGCCCATCAGTCTCGGCAGCGGTTGGCTGGTTAGCCATCGGAGGGAGGGATGAGTCACTTGATTGGTTGAAATATGATGAATAAGCAACGGAAACCGATCAGTCGCCATATTGGATATCCTCAGCGAGAGTGAGAGCGGTCTGGATGTTTTTATCTGATAAAAAAATGGATTATTATCGGACGCGCACGCGGAGAGACACGCCTAATTCTGGATTATTTGCTTATTTCAAGACATGTTTTGGACAAAAGGCTGTACTTTCTAGCTTTGCCTGGATGCATACGTTTGTACTGTGGCAGTTTTTTCTGGATTATCTGGATTATGGATAATCTCTGATCAGTTATGAGCCTCCAAAGGTGAGTTGCGCTGTTTACTTAATTTGCTGTATGTTGGACAAATGTGTTTATATTACCCGCTATGGTAATCACATCTGAAAGTGGTTTATATCAGCGGATTCATGAGAATATCAGCTTTCTAACGGTACATAGTACGTCTGTGGAATATGCAAAATGCGTCTGGATATTTGATAAATGCATCGGGAGAAGTTCACGGGCCCGCCGGCGGGCCGGTCTGAGCTTAAGGGGTTTAGCTTACGAAGAGCCATAGTTAAATTACCTTCATCACCTGTGTGTATATTGATTAAGGTGCAGCATTCATCTCCTATGTAACCACACACTCCCTGTTCCCCTGCTAGTATGGTATCTAACACCAACCTATTCTGTAACACCATACGAGATGTAGCATGTAGCTGGTCTTGTATAGCATCTATAGCCGCAACTGTCCAATTCATGAATCGTTGTTGATTATACCATAATGCATTTACCCATCTGCTGTTACGTGCTATGTATTGTGCATTTATTGCCTGTCCCCATATTGGTATCAATCCCGCTAATTGGCCACTAATGATCCATTCCTCCCCTATGGCTTTATGTTCACTAGGGACTCCATAGGGTTCCTGATTCCATGCAATGTATACTCGAGCATCTTCACTCCATTCAGCATTCCTTTTCGTCCTCTCCAGTGTGGATGATGGTATATTCAACACCGTTATTTTACTAGTTAACATAACTGGTGTGCAGAGGTCTAATTCTGACAGATACACTTTTATTTTAATTTCCATATCTGTTTCACATAACCAAAAAATATCTGCCAAGGGCCTTAAGCCTCGATAAAGATTAAGCACAAGGTGCTGCGCCACCCATTGAGACCCATTTATAACATATATAGTACCCCTACTTGGTATTACTTGACTACATTGCAGGGCAGATTTGTGAGTGGTATTACATAGACAAATGGTGATGATTTCTCCATTTTTTGTAACCTCCTTCTATTCACATCTAATCCTATCATCAGTCCCATTTCCCCTCATTGCTTCCAGTGTGATTGGATTCGCTGTTATACAAAAAGGATATACCATACTTCTGTCTCTGTCCACAACAGGGGGAATCACAATACTGGATTCATCCAATACTGCAATAGGACATATACCCCTAGGCACGTTCCATCCTCTTAATCCTGCTGCCATAACTAAAGTACAGTAGGCGAAACAATTCTTCGTAATTGTGCACTCTGGATCATCTATCCCAGGCAACGGATAAACTTGAGGTCTCCTTTTAGCATTGTAGCAAGTTATACAAGAGCGTGAGCTCACCTGTTTGCCCGAGTATTCCATTCACTGATAAAACTACTTTCTGTTGGGGTTTTAACACCCATTACAGATCTGGAGCTTCTTTTGACTCTGGTTATTCCCATACGCATTATTCTGTTTGCATATTCATAATACACCCGACTCGTAGATTCTTCTTCAATACAATTATTTGGTGTACATTTAATTGTTACAGTGATTACTCCATCTAAGCTACATTCAGTCGTTTGGGCACTAAAACTTATCTCAGCTTTCTCTATGTCGTCTATGGTGAGCATCACATTATGTTCCAAGGACTTAATGTATGTTAATGTCACATCTGTGTTCACTGGTATTACTCCATGTTTAGCAGCTAATGCCCCAGCTGCTGTTGCACATTTCTTAAGTTGCAACTTATAACCAGTCCCTATGTCCTGATGTATTCCTCCTCCTACTAACAGGGATAGTATTAATAGTAACATTGCTTATATAGACTGGGATCTCAGTAGTTCCTCTATTGAATCCAGATCTCCAAGTTTGTTCCTGACTTTTATGCTGTATTACTATCTGAATCACTCCCTTGTCTTCCCGGCAACAGCCCTCTTTTCCTAGTTTCTTTGCTGGTTTGTTTGGAAATCAGTCTTTGGGATCTTCTTATCTCTGGTTGCGCCGTATGTGCAGGGGAGACGTCGTCTTGTGGCCGGCCTAAACCCTGCGGGGAGGCATTACCTTCCGGCCTAAACCCTGCGGGGAGGCATTACCTTCCCCTTCCGGCTCAGGTGGTGTCTGCTGATACTCCAAGGGCGGCCTATCAGCCCTGCAGCAGTGGTTTAAATGGAACCAAACAGTCTTACCCTCGACTTTCAGTGCAGTGGGTGTGGTTAGGATGACTTTGAATGGGCCTTCTCGTCTCGGTTGGTTCCACTTTCTTTTAAACACTTTTACGTATACCCACTCTCCAGGTCGCACTCGTTATAGAGATGGTGAGATTTCAGTTTCCCGGTCTTCTGTAGCCCCTTTGACCTGTTGAAAGATCACCTTATGAATACTGGACAATTGTTGAACATAACCACTCAGCTCCCGGTCCAATTGTTCAAGAGATGGACCTTTGTATGGCCCCCTCAGGAACGGCACCGGCATGGGCCTTCCTGTGCACATTTCATGCGGTGTTAGATGAGTCACTCTGTTAGTTTGACAACGCATAGCCATTAGTGCTAACGGCAAAGCATCCACCCAGTTTAGTTTGTTCTCACTGTCTGCTATGATCTTGGCTAGTTTTGATTTCAAAATTCCATTTGCTCGTTCAACTGCTCCCTGCGACTGTGGGTTATATACACATCCAAACTTTTGCTTGACCCCAAGCATTTTCATAATATGTTTTATTACCTCAGCCACAAAGTGGGATCCATTGTCTGAACAGATTGTGTCAGGAAAACCAAACCTGGGGAAAACCTCTCGACACCAAAACTTTGCTACAGATCCACTGTCTGGTGCACGAGTTGGCACTGCTTCCACCCATCTGCTGAAATGACATATTATCACAAGAATATATCGCATGTATCCAATTCTTTGAGTCATATCAACAAAATCTATCATCAAATGACGAAATGGACCGTCTGGTGAAGGAATATGTGCAATAGGTGCCGAAAAAGATTTCCTTGTATTATGCTGAGCACATACTTCACATTCATGCAGCACTCGATCGACTGTGGGTGCCAGAAATGGTGACCACCAAACATCTCTTAAGCGTCTTAGCACTTTCCCCCTTGCGCAATGGTCCTGACCATGCGCATTCCTAATAGCATAGCGTAGCAGAGACAGTGGCAAGACAAAATGTCCAGTACAACTCCTCCACAAACCCCGCTGTGGCCCATCCAGGGTGTTCATGGTCGCAGCCCGCTTAAGCCACACCATTTTTTCCTGTGCGACTGCCTTGTCCTGTGCTGCTTTAAGAGAAGACAGAGTAGTCAAGGGTTCACAATCAGCTGCAAACAGTATGGGGCACATACTTACCCCAGCCGCCTTTTTTGCTGCTTCGTCAGCTAAATGATTACCTTTAGCTATTAAATTGTTCTGCTTTTGGTGGGCAGGACATTTAATTATTGCAACTGCTGTTGGAAGTAACATTGCTTGTAAGAGTTTGGCAATATCCTCTGCATGGGTAACAGGAGTACCATCCGCTCTCATAAATCCTCGTCGTCTCCATGTATTGCCGTGAAATGGCACACACCGTATGCATAAGCCGAATCAGTATATACATTCAGGCGTTTGCCTTTTGCATATTCACATGCTGCCGTAAGGGCCTTTATCTCTGCCAATTGGGCAGAGCACGGCTGAGTCAGCTTAGTGATTTGTAATTCTAAAAAGGTGCCATCTGGTTGTAGTTCAACTATGGCAAAACCTGCATGACTTCCTGTGGCGTCCCTGAAACAAGATCCATCCACAAACAAGGTAAAATCAGCCATTATTGGTTGGTTGTGTAAGTCATCACGTACCTGCACAGTCATGAGGGGTACCATCCTCAGGAGTTACCATTTTAGTGGCAGGATTTACCGTGGCGCACCGCTGGATAGTGAGCTCAGGAGCAGCAAGAATAACCTCATATCCTGTACGCCTAGCTTGGGTCAAAACAAACCTTGGGCTTGTTAGCAATGCGTGCAATTGATGGGACGTATATAATGTCACCGGATGTCCCATGGTCACACTCGAAGCCTTCTTAAAAGCAAATACTGCAGCGGCTAATCCCCGATAACAGGGTGGCATGCCATTTTCAATGTTATCCAATTTAGTGCTATAATAAGCCAATGGTTGCTTACCTGCAGGTGTATCTTGCATTAGCACTGCATTAGCATAGCCCGATTTTTCTGCTATGTACAAATGAAAAGGTTTAGTGTGATCAGGATTACCTAGAGCTGGTGCAGACTGCAGGTCTTTCTTTAACATTTGGAATGCGACCTCTGCCTCTTCATTCCATTGTAGCACAGTGGTGACGTTCGATTGACCTGCAGCTTTTATCAAAGCACGTAATGGAGCGGTTTTTTCAGCATAATCAGTTATCCATGGATGGCTAAATCCTGTTATGCCCAGAAAGGAAAGCATTTGTCCTACCGTTTGTGGCTGTGGAGCTTGAGTTATAGCCTCTGTCCGTGATGGTGCTATGTTTCTTTTTCCTCCACTCAATTGCCGCCCCAAATATTCTACCTTCTCCTTACAAAATTGTAACTTTTCCCTACTGACTTTATGACCTCCATCAGCCAATGCTGTCAATACAGCTACCGAATCTTTTACACATTGTTTCTTAGTAGGACTACATATTAATATGTCATCTACATACTGTATTACTGTGCTTGCAACATCCAAATGCTGTAAATCCTGTGCTAATAGCCTGTTAAATACTGACGGACTTTCTACATAACCTTGTGGAAGTCAAGTATACGTATATTGTTGTTTCTGATATGTAAAAGCAAAAAGATACTGTGACTCCTTATCTATTGGCACACTGAAAAATGCAGAACAAAGGTCTATTACCGTATACCATTTAGTATCTGGTGGAACATTTGATAACAACGTATGTGGATCAGGGACAACAGGAGTCTCAGCATCGACAATGGCATTGACAGCTCTTAAATCATGAACCAACCTGTAATCTGTTGAATTAGGTTTTTTAATTGGAAAGATTGGTGTGTTACATTGACTTTTTGTTTTAACTAACACTCCCTCTTTCAGTAATCCATTTATGGTTGGTTCAATGCCTTTGATTGCATGTTGCTTCAATGGATACTGATTTCTGTATGGCAGTCGAGCATTAGGTTTTACTTTTATGCTGATGGGTTGTGCTGATTTGACTCTACCCACATCAGTCTTATGTCTTGACCACACTTCTGGTGGTACTTGTTCAAGAATAAGTGCTTCTTCTTCATCAAGCAGCATCTGCTTACTAGGTCTGGGTTCCAATACTACTTTTTCTGCCGTGCCTTCATCCACTAATCGTTGTGTTGATATCCTCAGGAATTGGTTATCTGATGAGACATGTATGTACTTATTTTCCGTAGGTTGCCAGTTCGTTTCTCGTTGCGCTACTGTCACCATAGGTCCCAACTCCTGGCTTTCATGTCCTTCAGCTGCAGTGAGCACAACATGAGGAGTGGAGGATGATACCTGAAACCAGTCTTGTAGACTTTCAGGAAGGGTCACTGCTACTGCAGCTCCTTGAGGTCCCACATAGATGTCTTGACTGGTTATGTAATATGGTTTCTTTTTAATCATTTCCTCCCAGCACACATCATAATCCTCATGTGGCTCTTCTGTAAACATCAGGGTGCAATGCAGTGGCAGTGCCAGATCTTTTACAGTACCTACGTAACTCTTTATCCATTTTTCCCATTCTTTCCATTTATAAAGTAGACTTGAATTCTCCATCAGTCGAATCCAGTAAACCAAAGGTTGGTTTGTCACGTCATCTGGTTGTTGGCACATCATAGTGCTTGATTCTGCCATTTCCTTATCAGGGAAATCAACATACACTCCATCCGGTGTGCACATTATGTTGGCTTGTAGTTGACATAAAACGTCTCTTCCTAATAAATTGACAGGTGTATCGGCTGAGTAGAGCAGTGATGTTGTGATAGCTTTTCCTCCAATTAACATAGGAACCGGCTGAGTTACTGGTATTATTTGAGGTTTCCCAGAGAAGCCTACAGTCCTGACTGAGGTACACGATAGGGGGAGTAATGAGCCGGTTTTTCCAATGCAAGAGTAAGTGGCACCTGTGTCGACCATAAACGGGTGTTCTTGATTTTGAATAACTACCGTGATTATGGGCTCTTCCTGAGGTCTTACAGTAAGAACTGGTGCCATGGTGTCCCCCCTTGGCTCCTCTGGGCACCTCTATTGCCACTGTGGATCGGGACCTGGCCAAGGATTACTTGGGCAGTCCCTCCTCCTGTGACCTGGTTGATTACATCCCCAGCAAACCTCATCTTGGATGTTATTAGATGGAGGGCGAGGCTGGTCTCTGTTAGGCCTTTCCACATTTCTTCCTCCACCTCGACGCATCATGTTCCCCCTCAGTCTCGGCCAACCTCTCCCTTGTGCCGGCCTATATGCTTCCTCTCTGGTGTTTACATGCACATGTATTGGTGGTAATGTTGACATCACTGCGTCAACAGCCGGATCTTGATGTGGTTTTGTCATTTTCAGAGCCGGAGGCGTTCTTACATTAGGCTGTTGCACCGCCACCTGGTTTGATCCTTGCTCTCGATTGACTGTCACAACGGGAGCCTGTATTTTGGCTTTTTCCTTCTTCTGCTTACACAGCTCTCCAAGCTGCAGTTGTGTCAATTTGTTTGTCAGTTCTTTACTCAGATCCTCTTCTCTTTGTTTTTCTTTTCTGCATTGTTCCACAAAATGCACCCCATGTTCAGAAAATAATGGCCACTCCATCTTCATGAGTCCAACGACTCCTTCCAGTCTTTTCTGAACTTCTTGTGGCATGGCTTTCTTCACCATTACTTTGAAGAGGCACTGAGTAGTTTCATTGACATTCCAGGCACTCCCCGTCTCCTCCCTCCATTTTCTTTGAAAATCCCGTAAGAATTTGGCAGGGCATTCTGTATCCGACAACATCTCTCCCTCCAGCTTGGATGGGTCCAGTTTTTCGGGAAAATGTTTTCTTAATTCTGCCCACACCACATTACGGTGTCCACTGAAGCTTATGTGATCTGCTGTATTTCCTCTTACCACTAGAGGCAGTTGAGTGGCTTCGAAGATTTCTTCTGTCACTTGCTTTCCTGCTACATGCATCAGCAAGGCTTTGACATCTCCGAGTGCCAATCTCACTCCTGCTGTACTTTCCTCCATCTTAGTGATCCATTTGTTCGCTCCTTCCGTGAGATCAGGTAAACGCGATGCCAATCCAACCATGTCCATGAAGGACCAGGGCACATACTGGATATGTCCACCGGCTTTTATCATAAGTGGATTCATTGTAGTCGGTGGGTCGCGTCCTTGTTGTTTTAGCTCCAATACTCTGCTTCTGGTCATATATGGAGGCGTCCAATGATCTAGTGGGAGCCTTGATGCCATTGCATCAGGCACAGGTGTGTCCAATAAGAGCATTGGGCCCTCTTCTTCTCCCCCTTGTGGAGGATACAGCTTTTGCTTTCTCTGCCTCGGTGTCTCTGCTGCTTGTGGCATTTTTTCCCCCATGTCTTTCTTATGTAATTCCTGTTTCATCCGTTCCCAGCTGTTCTGTGTTTTGCTCAAGATGCTATTCATCTCATCCACCACTGGTCTGAGCTGGAGTTCCTTCTCTTTCTGCTTTATTTTGCCTGTGGGCTCTTCGCTCATTGTTCCTTCCACTTCAAACTTTATTTTATACACCTCCTCTGAACTGTGAGTTCTTCTTATCTGTGTGGCTGCATTCCTTTCAGCTCTTGACAATCCACCCTCTTCTCCCCAGCTTGAGTCTCGGCTCCTCCTTCCAATGTGATTTCCTCCAGATGGCGCTCGCGACCTACTTCCAGCTTGGGTGCGTTGGGGGTTAATTTCTTCTGAGTGATGTCTCTTCTTTATGTTCTCATAGGCCTTTCTGTCTGCACTGCCCTCAGACAGGTGTTCCTCCAGGAGGCTGTATCTATCTTCATCATCCCCTTCTAACTCATTAGGATGATCTATTACATCAGCCGCTTCAACAAGTCCTCCCTCCTTTCTTGCTCTCCCGACGTGATCCCAGGAGACTTTGACCTTTCCTTCCAGCTGCCCGCTGCATTCTCCCTCCTCCGAGTGAAACAGTGGATACTGTCCCACAAATGGATTGACGTTTGATGAAGAGCATTGACTTGGATTTTCTTTGAATGGATTCAAGTCTCTGGGATATTTATAGGGTGGAGGCTGCTCCCCGATCCATGGTGGTGCCGAAGCATCAGAGCCGTTCCCCTTTGCCTGGCAACTAGCCGTAAAGCCCCCCTTGACATCCCCCTTGTCGGGGGTTGACAGGCGGGAGGGGCTGCTGGGAGCCGTGGGCCTGGCTGGTTTCAGCTCTCTTTGTCTCCGTCCTTCCAACCAAAACCATTGCAAAATTTCCTGTTCCGTAACCGTTTACCTCTCCTACTATTACTGAGGTTATTGGCTTTGTAATATTTAATATTCATATGCCATTTCCTCACAACATTTGTCATCAAAAGCTCCTTGTATGGGCCACTTTGCCCCTTCGGGAGTTCTGTTATTCCATTTTTTCATACATTTTAGAATTTCTTTTTCAAATTTTGGGTGCTGTCTTATTATTACCTGTACCGGACTCCTCCTGTTGTCTGCCTTACCCATTTTTGCTCCCATAATTCTTTCCACACAGCTGGCTCTTCTGTCAGCTCCACTTCAGTATCTATATGGGTAGTTTATATTAGTGATTTATTTTTCTTCTCTTAAAACTACCGTTCTCAATACTAGTTCTATAATATAATCATACAATAACACTTTGCTCCCCGTATCCTTCTGGCTTTCTTACCAGTCGGGAAGATTTACCTAACTCTCACTTTCCTTTCTGTGAAACGACCGGACCATCCAGCCGTGGATTTTACTGCCACTCCGTGCTGTAATAAATTACTTAGCAGATAAGAGGCTTGCCGTGACGACTCTTCACTCAGCTGCAATAAAACCTACAAGCCCCTTTTGTATTCCAGCAGCCTAGTCTCACCAATGTCCAGGCGTGTCAGGGAATCCCCCAGTAATTCTATTAAATTAACAATCTCATCAAATGCCACAGGTTCTGCCGACCTTGCCACAGTTCAACCTCAACTTCTTTTCTTGTCCTTTAAATATGGACGCTCTGTCCAAAATTCCAAAAGTAGGGTCTTTTTCCATGTATCCCAATATCTCCCAATTTCAGTCTATGTTCTCCGAAGAGTAATACTCTTATCTCAACTTCCTCCTCTCACAAGCAATCACTCCATCAGGCTCCCTGCGTATTTCACTCACTCAGGCTGAGTCCATTCTTAGTATACTCAGTCACGCAGCCCTGTATTAAAGTTCTAAATTTGGTTCATTAGTTTCTTCCCCCGTCCTAAATACAGTTGTTTATCTATAATTATCCATACCAGTCCTATTACCAAAAGTATTAACGCCACACAAGCAACAGCATGTAAAATACTTTTACCGCGTTTCGTTTGAAGACGAATCTGCTGTAAATTTTCCACCTTCACAATTAGTCAGTCTTCCTTTATTGTCTATTTACACTATTTATATGATTATGCTAAGATACCCTATAATTACATGCGCATTTTATTTACATAAGTACTTTTCCAACCAAAGTTTCTACTCCTTTACCGTAATTACCTTCTCCTGTTAGAAGGCTTACTGGTTTACAACCTACGCTTCAGACCCAGAGTTCGCTTTGACAGCCCAGTCTCTCAGCTGAGTCAACAAATTAACCTCTCGTAGGTTGGACCAGCCGTCCGTGAGGGACCCACTCCTGGAGTCTCCTGTTTAAACCCTCTCCCCTCCTTGGAAGGCTTTATTTATGGCAGAGATTACCCATTCAGCCCGAAGGTTAAATTACACAGAAACAACACACTCGCATCCAAATAGTATGGAGTGCTATTTGCTTAGAACAACCGCGGCAACCATCCACACATAAAACTATGAGTAATCGTTACCTTAGGTATTTCCAAATAAACATCACTTAACTGCAAAATTCTCTTTTTGTTTTAATAAAGATCACTAAAATTTTAAAGTACTTAATCTTTTCTAAAATTGCCTAAATTATTTTTCTTTAATTTAGTTGAGTAAATAATGTGTGTTAAATAGTTTTGTATTAATATTCAATAAGCAAATTAGCATGCATTTTACTCCATGTAAAATTTAGAACATTTTCTAAAGTATTGATTTACAGTTGTTCCTGTCTAACAAACCCTTAGCGGTATCCGCACCTCCACACTGGCGCCTACTCCCGTCTTAGGAGAATTATCCTTAAGCGGATCCTGCTCTTATACGTATGCCGACCCTTCTCTAGCCGCGGTGTTGCTTCCCCCTCAGGAAGTTAAGACACATAGCAGGCAGGCAGAAGACAGTCAGCGCATGCAAGCAGACCCCTTTTACCCTTCCTACCACCATGGTTGTTACTCATGCAGTTTGGTCTTTTTTGCATTCTGACTCCGAACTCCCACTCTGAATTTCTTTTAAATCAAATTTTCTTTTTTATCTTTAAAAATCACTTTTTAACTTTAACTAGGTTCCTTTGGATTAATTTAATCTGGTTTTAGATTTCACCTGGGCAGAGACCAGACATGGAGCACACAAAAATTTAGGAGCAGAATAAATGAATCTGCTTACCTCCAATTGTTGTGGCCACAGTGTGCTGAGTCGGTCCTCCTCCACAGATAAAAATCACTCTCCGGTTACTCCTCCTGGCTGGCTCGGCAATAATATGTCGTGGATTTTTATTTAAAAAGTATCCTAGGCCAGCTGCGATACAAAAGAAAAACCCCAAACATATATTCCAGAAAAAATGTAAAATCCTCAAGTATATCCACTTGATTCTTGAAGTCTTCAATCGTAGTTCTCCTCGGAATAATCAGGCAGAGTCGGAGTCAGGATGCAAAAGGAGGACTTTATTCCCAAAAAAACCTCCGGCAGTCAGACCGACCAAAAAACTGACACCTCTGACGCTCTCTGCTCCATCTATTTATACTATTTTTTGGGGGTTTGTTGCTTCTCAATTGATTCTTCGTCAAGACACAATTGCTCAAAACCATTCGTTGAGTCTTAGTTGAGTCTTCGTCAAGACACAATCACTTAAAACCATTCGTTGCTTCTCAATTGACTCTTCCCCCCTCCCCACAAAGGTCAATGTCCGTGACCCCTTGGGAGGCCCTCTCAGCCTCCATCAAGTCTCCATCAAGTCTTCCCAAATGCCAGGTGTTGTGCAACAAATCACAGTGTTACATTTCTTGTCCAATGAGCCTCATTTGCGCAAGAGGGAGACAGAGAGACAATTGACCTGTAGTCTTAGCTTTTAAAAACAAAACTGTCCAGCTGCCAAGAGGCTGCCGTAAAAATGAAACATGACAGACAGGCAAACCTGAAAGAATACATTGTTTTGTCCACCCATGAGTACACACACAACCAAAAACATGCATAATATGAATAATACTAAATAACATAAGATAATGACGACTAGATAAACATAATATTGAGAATACATAATATGAAGAATACATAATATGAAGAATACAATATAATTATTCAACACCCTGCCGGAGTCCAACATGCACCGAGAACAGGTCCGACTTACTGCCGGCAATGCGGACCAGACTCCTACTCCGGTCATACAGAGACCGGGCGGCCCTTAACAAGGGGCCCCGGACTCCGTATTCCGGAAACACCCCCCACAAAACACCACGAGGGACGAGGTTGAAAGCCTTCTCCAAATCCACAAAACACATGTTGACTGTTGGGCAAACTCCCACGAGCCCTTGTGCACCCTATGGAGGGTCTAGAGCTGGTCCACTGTTCCATGACCAGGACGAAAACCGCATTGTTCCTCCTGAATCCAAGGTTCGACTATCGGTCGGATCCTCCTCTCCAGTACCCTGGCATAGACTTTCCCAGGGAGGCTGAGGAGTGTGATCCCCCTATAGTTGGACCATACCCTCTGGTCCCCCTTTTTAAACAGGGGGACCACCACCCCGGTCTGCCAAACCAGAGGCACCGTCCCCGACCACCATGCGATGTTGCAGAGACGTGTCAACCAAGACAGTCCCTACACATCCAGAGACTTAAGGTACTCAGGGCGAATCTCGTCCACCCCCGGTGCCTTGCCACCGAGTAGCTTGCCAACCACCTCGGTGACTTCAGCTTGGGTGATGGACCATCACCTCAGTCCACCTCTGGGACCTCAGCCTCTGCTTCCTCTAAGGAAGACGTGGTGATGGGATTGAGGAGATCCTCGAAGTATTCCTTCCACCGTCCTATGATCTCCCCAGTTGACGTCAGCAACTCCCCACCTCCACTGTAAACAGTGTTGGCGGAGATCTGCTTTCCCCTCCTGAGGCGCCGGACGGTTTGCCAGAATTTCTTCAAGGCCGATCGATAGTCCTCCTCCATGGCCTCCCTGAACTCCTCCCAGACCCGGGTTTTTGCCTCCACAACCACTCGGGCTGCAGTTCGCTTGGCCTGCCGGTATCTGTCAGCTGCTTCTGGAGTCCTATGAGCCAACAAGGCTCAATAGGACTCCTTCAGCTGGACGGCAGCCCTTACTTCCGGTGTCCACCACCGGGTTCGGGGGTTGCCACCACGGCAGGCACCGGAGACCTTACGACCACAGCTCCGGGCAGCTGCTTCGACAATGGAGGAGGAGAACATGGTCCACTCGGACTCAATGTCCCCAGCCTGTCTCGGGACATGAGAGAAGCTCTCCCAGAGGTGGGAGTTGAAAACCATGCTGACAGACGTTCCCAAACAGACCCTCACAACGCGTTTGGGTCTGCCAAGTCTGTCCGGTTTCCTCCTCCGCCAGTAAATCCAACTAATCACCAGGTGGTGATCGGTCGACAGCTCTGCCCTTCTCTTCACCTGAGTGTCCAAGACACGTGGCCGGAGATCAGATGACACGACAACAAAGTCGATCATCAACCTCCGACCTAGGGTGTCCTGGTGCCAAGTGCACTTATGGACACTCCTGTGCTCGAACATGGTGGTCGTTGTGGACAAACTGTGACTAGCACAGAAGTCCAATAACAGAACACCACTCGGGTTCAGATCAGGGAGGCCGTGCGATCCAATCACCCCCTTCCAGGTCTCACTGTCGCTGCCCATGTGGGCGTTGAAGTCCCGCAGTAGAACAATGGAGTCCCCAGTCAGAGCACTGTCCAGCACCCCTCCCAGGGACTCGAAGAAGGCTGGGTACTCTGCACTGCTGTTCAGCCCGTAAGCCGAAACAACAGTGAGGTACCTGTCCCCCAAGGCGCAGGGATACAACCCTCTCGTTCACTGGGGTGAACTCCAACACATGGCGGCTGAGCTGTGGGGCTATAAGCAAACCCACACCAGCCCGCCGCCTCTCACCCCGGGCAACGCCAGAAAAGTGGAGAGTCCAACCCTTCTCGAGAGGTTGGGTTCCAGAGCCCCAGCTGTGTGTGGAGGGGAACCGACTATATCTGGCCGGTACCTCTCAGCCTCCCTCACAAGCTCGGGCTCCTTCCCCCCCAACGAGGTGACATTCCATGTCCCTAGAGCTACTCTCTGTATCCAGGGATCGGGTCGCCGGGCACCCTACCATCAGCTGCCTCCCAATCCACATTGCACCCGGCCCCTACGATTCCCTCGGTGGGTGGTGAGCCCACCGGAGAAAGTTTCCACAGAAGTTTCCTTCTCAAAGTTTCCACAAAAAACAAACAAACAAACAAACAAAAATACAAAGTTTCCACTCGGTTTATGGATGTGATCTGCAGTTTTTTCATTCCTACATGCCTTCTGACAGTGCACACATTCATTATTTCAGTGCATACATTGTTTCCATGTACTAGGGGGTGCTTGATTTTATAATGTACCTGGTGGTCTAATTTGAGGCATGAATTAACAACCACTGTGGTTGTTTTTCTATGGGAGGACAGTCTCTTCATCCAGCTTCCAGGCCTCACTGATGCTGAAGCTGTTCCTGCTGGAGATCCACATGAAGAGTGACTTGGCTTCACATGTTGTTATCCTGGATTTACACTCACATCTCCATCTGTCTAACTCACGATGTTTCTCTGTTCCAGCTGCTGGAGGACAACATGGTGGCTTTCATGAAGGAGGAGCTGAAGAAGATGAAGAAGCTCCTGAGTCCAGATTACCCAGCATGCTCAGAGAGTGAGAGAGAGGATGAGGATGAAGAGCAGAGGAGCAGCAGAGAGTCATTAGTGAGGATGACTCTGGACTTCCTGAGGAGGATGAAGCAGGAGGAGCTGGCTGAGCGTCTGTGGAGCAGTAAGAGGATTTGATCTCATTTCACAGGATGGAGATGAAACAGAGAAATGTTTTCAGGTCCAACAGTGACTGGAGAGCAGAGAGCAGAAACAGAGTCCAAACCAGAGGTCAGAGTTCATTTCCAAGTCAGACACAGATTCTGTGGAAAAGACAGAAGCAGAAAAGGAACCGACACAAGACTCTGAGTCTGAAACCAGGATGAGTGAACAAAATGAAAAATATTTGCCAAATGAAAGAATCCACACATTTTCATTTTCCATCCAGAAGAACCAGATGTCAGTTTGGTGTTGGTGCTGAAGCCAGTGTTAGTTCAAACCTGGACCCTCCTAAGAACTGGTTGTGTTTCCATGATCAAGGATTAAAGCCAGAGCCAAGTCATTATGTCAGTGTAGGGCTCAGTGTTGGTAATTACTAAGGCGTTAGAATTATAATGGCGTTATTTTTTTGAGAGAAAAATAATTACTTTTCTCATCGTTGCAACGCTGTTACTGAGAAAATGAAGTTTCGTGTTACTACAATTTGGTTGAATGAAGCGCGAGTGTCTGCTTTTGCCACACACATCAGCTGCAGGAGAGAGCAGGGAGGAGGGAGTGGTGTTGTGCGGGGTAGATGAAGACATGATGATTATTGGCTGTTTAGCGGATCATGTTCTGATCATGTCTCACTCACTGCACCTGCTGACTGGTAAACACAAGACAGAGACAATGGCATCGAGCTCGAGCCCAGGACATTCAAAGGTAGCGTTGTGAAACTGGAAGAGTCACTGGAAGACTTTTTCCATGTCTGCCTTGAGCAACTCGAACCTTATGAAGCACCTCACATCAACACATACTAGCATGACACTTGTTGCTGTTGCTGCTGCTGCTAACCCAAGCCCGAGCCCAAATGCAGCCAGGAGGGAGACGGAGCCGCTCTGTTAAAACAGGCAATGCTCGATTTTTTGGGGCAGCAGGTGACCAAAGCCGAGCTTAACACACTGATTGCTAGGTACACTGGTACATAGTAGATCTGAGTTACAGTTACAGAGATTTGCACTACTTATTGGCCAGAAGTTTACGTTTGTGTTTTCTTAACAGGCTGCAATTTAGTTCAAATAAATACCAAATGTTCTAAAATACTGTAGAAAGTGTTTTTATTCTTCACTCAGTTGATATAAACATCTTTGATATTATAGAGATTACAGAATGTAGGAACATACAGAACATGAAAAATAACGCCAGTTACTTTGCTGAGTAACTAATTACTTTTACAATGAGGTAACTGAGTTACTAATTCAATTACTTTTTGGGAAAAGTAATTTGTAATTCTAACTAATTACTTTTTAAAAGTAACTTGCACAACACTGATAGGGCTACAGCTATCAATTCTTTTTGAAGTCATTTATTCTGTCAAATATTTCAGGAGTTAATTGAGTAATTTTTTTTTTTTTTTTTTGCCATACACACCAGTGAGATGTCACTCATGGAATAAAGATGGTGACTTATTCAACTTGGTGCAGCATTAACTCTCTCTTGCTCTCTGTGCTCCTGGTAGGAGAGACAACTTTCATCACCTGCATCACTGTTCTGCGCAAAACACAATTCCCAGGGCACAATTCAACTGATTAATATTAAAAGAATATTTGAGACAAAAAAGAACTGTAATCAACAGACTGAATTTCCTCAAGTAATCATTGCAGCCCGATGTCAGTACATGGCTCCTAGCCATTTACCCAACAACAGCCATTGTGTTCGTTTTGTTCCAGCTCCCTGTCTTTGTTTCTGTAGTTCTTCCTTAACTTCGTAATTCAGTTGAGGAGCTGGTTGAGTCTCAGCTGGTATCCTGCTGCAGCTATCTCCCACTGTATTCCTTCAAACACAGTTTTGGTCCAACAGACTCCCTCAAGCTTAATTTGACCCTCAGTTATATGGATTTTCCGCGAGCACCTACTCAACTCGAATCAGTTTCACTCGCTTCTTTTTTTGGGCTTTTCCATGACCTGGTGACACCACGGCCCCTGTCTTGCCATTTCAGGCTGTGTTCTCCTGATTCACACCTTTGGGACACGAGAGGGGCTGGCCCCACTCTCACAATGCCATGTATTGCATCCAGAAAAATGCAAGAGCACATGCGCAACTGCAGGTTCATTCTTTGAAACTGAGTAATTTTTTTTTAACAGGTGGGGCTTTGAGCTCGGAGCATCACTATAGCATCATTTCCAAATAGAGAGCTGATTTGCTGCTGATAGTGTAGAGAGGTACTGATTAGTGATTGATTCACATTGGGGGAGTCATGACAGTTCAGAGCTGCTAAAGCTAAAGCTAACAATCGAAAACAAAATGAATTAAAGTCACTGAAAAGTGTATCCAAAAGATGAAACGCTGTCCCACCTTTCTTTTAAAGTGAGCCCTCAGCTTTGTTGAGTGAAAGCATGTTCTGTCCTTCTTAGATGCTTTACAATGGTGTTGTTTTAATTGACAGTCAATGTGACGCATGCATGCACAAATTGACAGCACGCACGCACGCACGCACACACACACACACACACATGCACGCACGCACGCACGTGCGCGCGTGCATGCCTATGACTCCACCATGACTACACCTTTGCTCCACCAAGTATTTTCACATAGAAACACCATTGCTGACACCAGGTACTTTTCTTGTACCAACTCATCTGTGGGTCCAAGTGAACTGAGTAAGGCCGAAAATGTGACATTAGCAGACGTCCGGGCACAGATTGGACAGGGCAAAACGTCACTAGATGAGTCAGGAGAGCAACTCGAGAGTCAGGACCACCATTTTTGTAAGGAGAATCATGATCATAGGTGGATGCTCAAAAATCAACCTCTTGAAGTAATGAAAAGTGCACACATTTATTTGTCTGGTTCCTGTTGAGAGGATTCAGCAGGAGAATGACGTCACTGTAGGTTTGGATGATAACTGGACCTACGCCGACCCGGTACTATGAAAATCACCAAGACTGAATCCAGGTGAGCAGAGTAGTGCTAGAACTGTGTAGTGCACAAGTACCACAGTGCCAAAAATGGGGTCTCATCCTCAGTCCACTGGTGCTTTATTTTAGTATCCATGCTGAGACAGTTTTTTTTCTTTCTTTCTTTTTCATTCTTTATATGTCAAACTGTTCCACATATTTAAATGATGGATATATATGAAAGGTTAGCTTAGAATTCTTAATTCATATTTCAATCCCAAAAATAAAAATAAAAGTAAATAAATAAAAAAAGAAAGGAAAAAAAGGAGAAAAAAACACAACAGGACAGAAACAGAACAAAAGGGAATGACCATCATTCAGACATCTTCAAGTGCACTCACATTTTCAAAATAAAGCTGTATCTTTTCAGGTTTGTATATTCAACCCACTTTTCCCAACATGACACAAACCTTTCCTGTCTGTTATTTATAAATGCCGTCATCGCTTCCAGTTTATAAATATCTAATGTAATTTCCCACCATGTTGTTAAATTCGTATGTCCTGTGATAACCATTTTTAGTTAAAACCTTCTTGCTGGCAACCAAAAAAATATTGAATAGAAATTTATAATTTTTTGCCCAGTCTTGAGGAACATTTCCCCCCAAAAATGTTTTTATATCAAAGGGAATTACACACCTTAAAATTTCCTGCACTGTCCTATGTATGTCAATCCAATATTGTGTAAGTGAAGAACAATCCCAAAGAATATGAAAGTGATTTACCTGTTGGTTTCCACATTTTCTCCAGAATATAGGGGGATTTCCATCATAATGTTGCTTTGTCAAGAACTTATACAAAGAAGTTTTTTTTTTAATTGGCATTACCGTTGTCTGCATTAATGATCAACTTTACCAAGTCCGTGTTAACATCAGACACCACCCCTATCTTTGTATCTACATAATGTCGTATTTGCAGGCATCTGTAAAAAGCTTGCTTTTCCAGGTTATATTTATGTTTCAATATTTCAAAGCTAATCAATTTCCCATCTTTAATCAAATTTCTTATTATTACTAATCATTTAGAGGTCCATCCAGTTCGTATTCTCTCACTACCTTTTTCTATACCGAAAGAGTGCATTCAACCCAGGGATTGTCAACACCATCTATATATTTTTGGAGATTTGAGTCTGCCAGAGTGGTTTGTATTGGTACAGGAAAGGTTTGTTGTTAAATATTTCTCCACTGGGCATAATAGGATACATCACACCAATTTAATACTGTTTTCATCTGTGCTGCAAGGTAATAGTTCTTCAGGGATGGCAGGCTCCGTCCTTTTTCTTTTACAGATTGTAAAATTTTGAAATGAGCTCTTGGTCTCTTCCCTCCCCATATATAGTGTGACATGATTCTATCCCATTCATTAAATACCTTCTGCTCTATGGGTATGGGTAGAGTCTGAAATAAATACAAAAATCTTGGTAATATATTCATTTTTGATGGACTCTATCTGTGAATATAAACTGAAGAATGGAATCAAATTCCATCGTTTTATATCTTCAATAACTTTCTTTTGTAGTAGTGCATAATTCATCACAAAAAGGTGTGTTTGGTCTTTTGGTATGTTGATGCAAAGGTATTTTAAGGATTCGGCCTGCCATACCATTGGGTATCTAGTTTGTATCTCCATTGGTGGATTGTAATTGTAGGAAAGTATATGAGTCTTACTCATATTAATTTTATAACCCGATGTTTTACCATACTGCTCACACGGATGAATCAGTCCAGGGAAGGAGTCTGTAGGCTGTCCTAAATAAATTAAGACATCGTTCGCGTAGCATGCAAGCTTATGTTCCCTTCCTTTGACAGTGATACCTTTAATAATTTGGTTTTGTCTTATAGACTGGGCTAATGGCTCTAAATATAACGCAAACAGGAGTGGGGACCAGGCAGAGCCCTGCTTATTTCCTTTTGTAATATAAAACTGTCAGATAGATATATATTAACCTTTACTCCTGCAGTAGGATTTGTATATAAGGCCTTTATGGTTTGAATTACCGTTTCATGTAACACAAATTTATATAGCACTTCATAGAGAAAATCCCAGTTAACTGAATAAAACGCTTTCACTACCTCAACACTCATGAACAAGGCTTCAATTCTATTTTTTTTGTGTGATCTACAACATGAAGAGTTCTATGTATATTGTCTTGCATGTCTTGATTTCTTATAATTCAAGTTTGATCATTGTGTATCAATATGGGTAGAAATTCTTCCATTCGTCTTGTCATTATTGAAGTAAAAAGTCTATAATCAATATTTAAAACTGACATTGGCCAATAGTCGAACCTCGTATTCAGGAGGAACAATGCGGTTTTCGTCCTGGTCGTGGAACAGTGGACCAGCTCTAGACCCTACATAGGGTGCTTGAGGGTTTGTGGGAGTTTGCCCAACCAGTCCACATGTGTTTTGTGGATTTGGAGAAGGCGTTCGACCGCGTCCCTCATGGTGTTTTGTGGGGGGTGCTCCAGGAATACAGAGTCTGGGTCCCCTTGTCAAGGGCCGTCCGGTCTCTGTATGACCGGAGTAGGAGTCTGGTCCGCATTGCCGGCAGTAAGTCGGACCTGTTCCCAGTGCATGTTGGGCTCCGGCAGGGCTGCCCTTTGTCACCGGTTCTGTTCATAATCTTTATGGACAGAATTTTTAGGTGCAGCCAGGGGCCGGAAGGGGTCCAGTTTGGGAACCACAGGATTTCATCACTGCTTTTCACAGATGATGTTGTCCTGTTGGCTTCATCGAACCCAGACCTACAGCATGCACTGGGGCAGTTCACAGCCGAGTGTGAAGCGATAGGGATGAGGATCAGCACCTCTAAATCCGAGGCCATGGTCCTCGACTGGAAGAAGGTGGCTTGCCCCCTCCAGGTCAGTGGAGAGACTTTGGCCCAAGTGGAGGAGTTTAAGTATCTTGGGGTCTTGTTCATGAATGGGGGAAGGATGGAGGTAAGATTGACAGGTGGATCGGTGCAGCGGCTGCAGTGATGCGGTGATCTACGTTCCCACCCTCACCTATGGTCCTGAGCTTTGGGTCATGACCGAAAGGACAAGATCCCGGATACAAGCGGCTGAAATGATTTTCCTTCGTAGGGTGGCTGGGCGCTCCCTTAGAGATAGGGTGAGGAGCTCAGTCACCAGGGAGGAGCTCGGAGTAGAGCCGCTACTCCTCCGCATCAAGAGGAACCAGCTGAGGTGGCTCGGGCATCTGTTTAGGATGCCTCCTGGATGCCTTCCTAGGGAGGTGTTCCGGGCATGTCCCACCGGGAGATCCCAGATACAAGCAGCTGAAATGAGCTTCCTCCGTAGGGTGGCTGGGCGCTCCCTTACGGTGTGTTTCCACCAGACGTGACGCGAAATTTTCGTGCAATGAGATTACATGCAAAGTCAATGTAATGGCGCGATTATCGCTCAATCTTGAGTGGCGGGCAGCGGACGGCGAGCGATGACGTGGTGAGCGGCTGTCGGCGAGCGGCCGTCGGCGAGCGTTTCCAGCGAAAAAATCCGCGCGCCCGTCGACTTGCACTGCCAGTCGGCCCCGCCCACCACTCGCCGCCTGAAGCCAGCCGCTTCATCACTCGTGGCTCATCGCTCGAGTTGAAATAATTGAACTTTTCAAGCGAATTCGCATCAGGACAACCTATCAGCGTGGAGGTCTTCATGGACATGCTGACGTAGGGCAGCAGGGCTCCGACCATGCAGAACAGTTGGCATGATGCCAAGGCGAGTGGCTTGCGCCGAGCGGTGTGCACGATCTCATTTGTTCACCGCTTCTGGTGGAAACACAGCGTCAGCCTGAAGTAGCGCTGGAACCGGCCGTCCTGACGCAGCCCCTGCAGAAGACGGTGGAATTCACCGAGCTCAGACCGCCTCTGTAGGGCAGCATGTATCCAGAAGCGACCGCAGCCGGAGCTGACTTCCGTATGCCAAATACAGAGCAGCGACAGTGGCAGGCGGAGCATCTCAATCTCAATCTTTATTTGTAAAAGCACTTCTCATATTCATAAAAACAACACAAAGTGCTGAACAGTAAAAACAGTTATGAAAACAAAAAAAAAGAACAAAAACCGCACCATCAATCAGTATGCGCGCGCGGACACGCACGCACGCACACACACACACACACACGCACAGACAGCCGGGTACACACAGGACTGTGGGACAAACAGAAGAATCCTGTCCACTGCTGCTGTGCAGGAGACGGTGATGAGGAGGCTGTGATGTTTCTGCAGGATGTTCTGTGTTACATATTTGTAGCAGCGTGACGCGTCACGCAACTGAATTCACATACCAGCGATAAAACTCAGGCATCTAGCATGGCGCGGTGTCATTTGTCGCGCGAATGCAGTCGCGTTAAACACGTCCGGTGGAAACACACCGTTAGAGATAGGGTGAGGAGCTCAGTCACCAGGGAGGAGCTCGGAGTAGAGCCGCTACTGCTCCGCATCAAGAGGGACCAGCTGAGATAGCTCAGGCATCTGTTCAGGATGCCTCCTGGACGCCTCCCGAGGGAGGTGTTCCGGGCATGTCCCACTGGGAGGAGACTCCAGGAAGACCCAGGACACGCTGGAGAGACTATATCTCTCGGCTGGCCTGGGAACACCTTGGGATCCTCCCAGAGGAGCTGGAGGAAGTGTCTGGGGACAGGGAAGTCTGGGCATCCCTGCTGAGACTGCTGCCCCCGCGACCCGGCCCCGGATAAGCGGTAGAAAAATGGATGGATGGATGGATATTGGCCTGTATGATCCACACTCAGTTTTATCTTGACCTTCTTTTGGTATAGCAGAGATAATACCTTCTTTCCAACTTGGGGGTGTTGGTGCCTTTTTCAATATCCAGTTCAATGCAGGAAGCATTATGGGGATCAACTCATTTTTAAATTTTTTATACCATGATATACTATACTTTATTGATTATGATTATATGATTATTATATGCTATGTATAGTAGAGATAGTTTAAAATGTATCTTCACACTAGGCTATTGTAAAACTGATGGTTCTCTGTTTCCACCAGTCCAGTCCTGAAAGCAGCTGAGTGGAAAAGGAGAAGCTGAGAGCTGAAGAGCTCCACTCAGAGCAGCTGATACCAACCAGTACAGGGAGCACAGGAAACAGGAAGGGAGGCCAGCTCCCACAAGTCCACATCCCCATATCATCAAACATGGAGACAACCATGGTGTCATGTCTCTTCCAGGGCACTGCTGAGCACTGCTGTTCTTATCATGCAAACATCTCCATCAGATCAGAGGCTGTTTGGTCTCTAATGAAGAGCTGGATGATCTGATGGAGGAGAAACATGAACAACACACTTTCATCTTCACATTCAGTGTCTAATACACTCAACCCCTTTATTTCTTTTTATTTCCAGGAACTTCTGCTGGAGTCTGCCAACAGAAGGTGAAATGTGGCCTGAAGAAGAGGTTCCAGTGTGTGTTTGAAGGAGTCTCTAAAGCAGGAGAGTCCACTTTCCTGAACCAGATCTACACAGAGCTCCACATCACAGAGGGAGGGGCTGCAGAGGTCAATGAGGAACATGAGGTCAGACAGATTGAAACAGCATCCAGGCCAGCAGACAGAGCAGAAACAAGCATCAGACCAGGAGACATCTTTAAAGCCTCACCTGGAAGATCTCAGCCAATCAGAGCAGTGCTGACAAAGGGAGTGGCTGGCATTGGGAAAACAGTCCTGACTCAGAAGTTCACTCTGGACTGGGCTGAAGACAAAGACAACCAGGACGTCCACTTCACATTTCCATTCACCTTCAGAGAGGCTGAATGGTGCTGAAGGAGAAGAAGTTCAGCTTGGTGGGACTTGTTCATCACTTCTTCACTGAAACTGAAGAAGCAGGAATCTGCAGCTTTGAAGACTTCCAGGTGGTCTTCATCTTGGACGGTCTGGATGAGTGTCGACTCCCTCTGGACTTCCAGCGCACTGAGTTCCTGACTGAAGTTACAGAGTCCACCTCAGTGGATGTTCTGCTGACAAACCTCATCAGGGGG
Source organism: Salarias fasciatus (assembly GCF_902148845.1). Lineage (NCBI taxonomy): Eukaryota > Metazoa > Chordata > Actinopteri > Blenniiformes > Blenniidae > Salarias > Salarias fasciatus. The sequence goes on from NC_043759.1 coordinate 26,751,690, forward strand.
GAAACTGCTTCCCTCTGCTCGCCTCTGGATCACCACACGACCTGCAGCAGCCAATCAGATCCCTGCTGACTGTGTGGACAGGGTGACAGAGGTCCGAGGGTTCACCGACCCCCAGAAGGAGGAGTACTTCAGGAGGAGGTTCAGAGAGGAGGAGCAGGCCAGCAGGATCATCTCCCACATTAAGACCTCCCGAAGCCTCCACATCATGTGCCACATCCCGGTCTTCTGCTGGATCACTGCTACAGTTCTGGAGAAGGTGTTGAAGAGCAGAGAAGGAGGAGAGCTGCCCATGACCCTGACTCAGATGTACATCCACCACCTGGTGGTCCAGGCCAAAGTCAAGACGGTCAAGTATGGTGGAGGAGCTGCCACAGATCCACACTGGAGTCCAGAGAGCAGGAAGATGATGGATTCTCTGGGAAAACTGGCCTTTGAGGAGCTGCAGAAAGGAAACCTGATCTTCTATGAACCCGACCTGACAGGGTGTGGCATCGATCTCAGAGCAGCCTCAGTGTACTCAGGATGTTGACCCAGATCTTCAGAGAGGAGAGCGGCCTGTACCAGGACAAGGTTTTCTGCTTCATCCATCTGAGCCTTCAGGAGTTTCTGGGCTGCTCTCATGTCCATCAGACCTTCATCAAGTCTGGAATCAACCTGCTGGAAAAACAACAGCAAACCTCCAGGTGGTCAGATGTTTGGAGGGAGAAACCTGATCTCCACCATCTCCATCAGAGAGCAGTGGACGAGGCTTTGAAGAGTCCAAATGGACACCTGGACTTGTTCCTCCGCTTCCTCCTGGGTCTTTCACTGCCGACCAATCAGAGTCTCCTTCGAGGTCTGCTGCCACAGACAGGAAGTAGCTCACAGACCAATCAGAAAACAGTGCAGTACATCAAGAAGAAGCTGAGTGAGAGTCTGTCTGCAGAGAGAAGTATCAATCTGTTCCACTGTCTGAATGAACTGAACGATGGTTCTCTGGTGGAGGAGATCCAACAGTCCCTGAGATCAGGACGTCTGTCCACAGAGGAACTGTCTCCTGCTCAGTGGTCAGCTCTGGTCTTCATCTTACTGTCATCAGAAGAAGATCTGAAGGAGTTTGACCTGAAGAAATACTCTGCTTCAGAGGAGGCTCTTCTGAAGCTGCTGCCAGTGGTCAAAGCCTCCAGCAAAGCTCTGTACGTGGTTTAAGAACAAATCTGTAGAACTGAGTCCAGGAGAAACATTGATCTGGTTTTCATTGTTGGTTCTTCTTCAGGTTGAGCAGCTGTGGTCTGTCAGAGAGAAGCTGTGGAGCTCTGTCCTCAGTTCTCAGCTCTCAGTCCTCCAGTCTGACACATCTGGACCTGAGTAACAACGACCCTGCAGGATTCAGGAGTTAAGCTACTGTCCTTCTGGACTGAAGAGTCCTCACTGTACACTGGAAGCTCTCAGGTCAGGATCCAGCTGCTGCTTGATCATGTGGAGGATCTTCCTTCTTCCTGGTTGACTTGATGCCATGGTTTGTGCCTCCAGTCTGTCAGGATGTCTGGTCTCAGAGGAAGGCTGTGCTTCTCTGGTCTCAGCTGTGAGCTCCAAGTCCTCCCATCTGAGAGAGCTGGACCTGAGCTACAACCATCCAGGAGCCTCAGGAGTGGAGAAGCTGTTTGCTGCAGTGGAGGGATCCACAGTGCAGTCTGGAGACTCTCAGGTACAAACACGTTAAATATTAATACTGCTATCTGTAGAGCAGTTGTGAAGATCTCAGTGAACATTGTTGGTTCTTGATATTTCCTCCTCTATTATCTGGGAAGTCAAACACAAAGTAACCAGTAACGTTTTCACTGTCATTTCAGCTGGAGAGCAGCAGCCATACATCATCCACTCACTGTGCTGTGTGATGGTAACATGTCACACTGATCTGCTACAGACTGTTTTTAGGTTGAAAAACAATGGCATCTTACCTACTAAAATGAGAGAAATTGCTGGAAAGATGGAAAGGCTTAAGAAACTGGATTTAAGGGCAAAGTGTTATCGATCATTAATCATCTCGGGGATAAAACACATTATAAATATGTAAATCATCATGATAATCATCTACATCCGTCGAAGATCTTCTCTCATTATTTCACCAAGGGAAACTGAATCATTCTTCTCAAACATCATGGCCTCTTTAACCTTAGAGCTCTTCAAACTGAAGATTTCATCCATCTTGAAATTCAACCCACAATATTTTTTTATGAAGAAAATTATTTCAGTTCTTCAACATTCATTACATTATGGCTTCAACATCTGAAGACACTGATAGAAAACTGAAACAATGGATTTCCCGTAATTCTCAAGAGGAGACAATAGTATGGAGGTCTGCAGATCACCTGACTCTTTAAAGGTGCTGTAGGCAGGATTTTGCTCGTCAGTGCTAATTTTCTGTGTTTTCTTTGGATTAAATGTTAGAGTATCCATTGATAATCCTTTAGGAGTGTAGCATAATTGCACTACCGCGAGGGTGCAGCGTTTCCATCTGTCTCTGCTCTGAGCTGAAAAGGAATCTCGACAGCTCCAGGTATCTTTGACCAATCAGAAGAGCCCCTGAGGCTCTAACCGTGATTGGTCGAGGGGCGTTCGTCACATGTTCTTGTGGGAGGGGCTTAGCTTGCGTAAGGGTGTGATGTCAGAGAAAACAGGACAGGATTGGCTGTGCTGGGTTTTAAATCACCATCTTAGATGGGTCAAATCGCCATCTTGCTTAGGTAAACCTAAGCAAGATGGCAGAGATGCTGAATCCTGCCTACAGCACCTTTAAACCAGGAAGTAACCCTGTATGTGTGTGTGTGTGTGTGTGTGTGTGTGTGTGTTTGTGTGTGTGTGACAGTGAAGGTTTCAACAAGTTGTTTGAGACACTGTCAGGATGATGTGTTGTTGACAAAGTCATGAATTGGTGGATCATTATTTCTCAGAATTCAAAGAGATTTCAGAAAATCCGATAAACAACCATCAGCATATTGGAGATTGTATCTGCACGTAGTGAAGATCTAAAGCTGAACTCCAGACCGATGAGCAGTGATTACTAACATATCTCCAGGGTCTTCAGGTGGAACCTTCTTCCATCTCTGGATTGTCTCCTTCATTGGTGTTGAACTGTGGTCCTCCAGGTCTGGTGTCCTGAATGTTGGACGTCTCCCTGCTTCAACTCACCTACATCTCATGATGGTGTCTCCACCAAGCTTCTCAAGAAGCCCAATATTGAGTCCTCATTACAGTCAGGTGTGTTTGAAGTAGGAGAGACCTGCAACATGTAGGACGCCGGCAATCAAGGACCAGCGTTTGATACATGTGGTCTAGTTGGTTCCATGACAGCTGATGGAGGTTCTTCAGAGATCTGTGGCTCCAGCTGCTCCATCACAGCTTTACACACTGCTCTCTGTATCAACACAGGTTCTGTTCATGCTCACTCTGGATAGTAACGGTGTAACTTTCAACATTCTTCAATAGCAATTGGAAAACAGTAAATCAGAAGAGGCAAGTCTTCTTAAGATGAACCCGCCCCAGACAAGGTTCAGATCTGTACAGAGGTCCAGTTCACTTACTGGACTCATTGTCTCACTTAATTGTCTTGTTTTCCACATGACTGACTGATCTTCTTCTTCTCCAGGTTGAGCAGCTGTGGTCTGACAGAGAGAAGCTGTGGAGCTCTGTCCTCAGTTCTCTGCTCTCAGTCCTCCAGTCTGACACATCTGGACCTGAGTAACAACGATCTGCAGGATTCAGGAGTGAAGCTACTGTCTTCTGGACTGAAGAGTCCACACTGTAAACTGGAAGCTCTCAGGTCAGGATCCAGCTGCTGCTTGATCATGTGGAGGATCTTCCTTCTTCCTGGTTGACTTGATGCCATGTGTGTGCCTCCAGTCTGTCAGGATGTCTGGTCTCAGAGGAAGGCTGTGCTTCTCTGGTCTCAGCTGTGAGCTCCAAGTCCTCCCATCTGAGAGAGTTGGACCTGAGCTACAACCATCCAGGAGCCTCAGGAGTGGAGAAGCTGTTTGCTGCAGTGAAGGATCCACAGTGCAGTCTGGAGACTCTCAGGTATGGACGCACAGCAGGAGCTCCTCATGGACACTGAGACTGTCCACAACAGTGGTCCTCAATAGGCGGACTGTGGTCCAGGTCTGAACCAAGATGCTGTCCCATACAGACCCTCAGTGGTGGACAAAGTCCTTAGCTCCATGATTTCAGTGATCCTCCTGGTCAAATATTACTCCAATATAAGTGAAAGTTGTTAGGTTACATTTTTTAAGTTGAAGTACTGGAGCACCTGTTTTTGAAAATACTTAAGTATATTTTTGGCTGAATGTCACACATTATTGCATTGTTACCACAATGAATTAACGCAGCCAAATCAGTGAAACAATCTCCTGAATGCATTGACCTGAGGTCCATTTCACCAAGCAGGTTGAAAAAACTCTGAGTGAAATCCTGAATCCTGCCAATCGTCGACTGATAGTCGAATCTATCATCTTGTTTGGCGGAGCGGGGGGGTGGGGGGGGGGCTGCGGAGCGTGCCTACACGGGGTGTCGGAGCAGCGCAGCACAGTGCAGAACGGTGCTCAGACGGCACACGGCGGTCTCTGGGCGCCTTTGCCTACAGCCGGCCCTGATTGCACTAATAATAATAATAATTAAAAAAAAAAAAAAAAAAAAAAAAAAAAAAAAAAAACAGCGCAGGCAGGTAAAACAACACTTATTTTTTTTTCCTGCACACTGAAACACAGACTGGAACAAAGTGTCGGTAACTCCAAACATCAAACAAATGAAATACGAGGGGGTACCCAAAAGAATCCGGAATTTGACTGTATCAATGCATGATTACCATAAAAATCAGGCTTTTTTATCACTCTGTCAGGACAATGTTTTTCCACAGGTTTGTATTCTCCCTTTTATCTTCTTCATTTTCTGTCTTCACTGTTTGAGCATTTTGTTCCTCTTTCACATCTGCCTCATTGTTGGTGAACTCTTTCTGGCTTCCTTCTGCTTGATGGATTGGTTGGGGAATTGTCACACATTTTCTCCTCATTTCAAATGTCGTAATCATCTTCTGCATCCAGTACCTCCTCCTTCTTCTTAACTGTAAACTCTACAAGTCTGTGTTTTTGTACTTTTCTGATGCTGGGATAGTACACTATGTAGGCAGGACTGTTTTTATCATATCCAATAAAAATGCCTCTCTCACATTTAGAGTCCAGCTTTCTTTTTGGTTTTTGGAAGCATAAAACACTTGTCTGAATTTTTGCATTCTGGTAATATTTGGCTGCCTGCTGGTTAACATGTAGGAAGGTGTCTGTTTTGTGTGGTTATTGAAGCACCTATTCCTTACCACAGCAGCTGTCTGTACAGGATTGGCCTAGAGTATCTTTGGCAGTGTGCTCGCCATTAGCATACACCTGTCCATCTCAAACAGGGTTCTCCAATTGAGTTCCGCTGTACCATTTTGGTGTGGAGAAAAAGGAGCTGAAGTCTCATGCCTAATACTCATCCTATGCATTAATGCTTGATACTCTCTGCATGTATACTCTGCTATTTCAAAGCTGCAACTCGTGCAAAACTCCGCAGCGAGAATACTGACCCGCACAAACAGGTGGACTCATATATCTCCCATTTTAAAGGAGCTTCATTGGCTACCAGTTTTTTACCGAGTCAATTTTAAGATCTTGGTTTTAACTTTTCGGGCCCTGCATGGTCAAGCTCCTTCTTATATCTGTGACCTGCTCCAGCCTTATTCCTCTGCGAGGGTTTTAAGGTCTGCGCATCAGAACTTGTTAAAGGTGCCACGTACTCGGTTCAAGACCAGAGGAGCTCGATCACACCAGGCCGTTGCTCCCAGGCTCTGGAATGATCTCCCGCTCTCTCTCTGTGCAGTTACATCTGTCGACACTTTAAATCACAACTTAAAACCTTTCTGTTTGCTCAAGCATTTGCTTAGTTTTCGGGCCAGATTGGATCTGTTTTGTTTTTTTTTTAATGTTGACTATTTATCCATTTATCTATCTGACTATTTATTTGTATTTAATTGTTGTTCTTATTGTTGTTTATTGTGTTGTGAAGCACTTTGTGGCTCTTTACCTGTGAAAGGTGCTATATAAATAAAAATTACTTACTTACTTACTATTGTCAGATCGCATACATTTTATTTTGCCATAGGGCGCGACATCAGCAATGAATTTGATAACACTTTACTTGAAGCACCCCTCACTCATAAATGATCATAATGCTTTATAACCCACTGTACAGCATAGGGTTAGGGTTAGGGTTTGGGTAAGGTCGTGATGTTATAAAGCATTGTGATCATTTATGAGTGTTTATAACTATAGTTAAACAGTGCTATAATGTTCTTATAATGTGTTATACAGGGGTGCTTCAAGTAAAGTGTTACCAAGTTAATTATCCTGGGCTTTCCTTTTCCCGCATAGTACTCATGGAGAATCTTCAGCGCACTGCAGCCATCATCTGCAGCTTCACGCATCACCAGTGACAGGCTCTTGTCATCTAAAAACTGTATGAGCTCCGCTTAAGCCTCTGTGTTTTTCCTGTCATCTTCATCATCCCCATTGAAGGGTTCAATTAGGTTTGTGTCTTTTCTCCGATTAGTTCTTATCACATTAGTCAATTTATTTTTGTACTTGAGATATCTGTTTTTGTTTTCTTCTGTCGGATTTTTCGGTGGGAAGCGCCGAGCGTGCCCTTCTCGTGCCTTTCTCCTGTCCTCCCTCCTCACTCCCCCGAGGAAGGGGGTTTATGGCGCTGTCCTATTGGCTGGCATCCCCGCTGTCAAGCGCTTCGACACCAGGATCATCGGCAGGGTCGGTGGTCCGAGGTGCCTCGGATCCTCACCCCCTCCATCGACTTCAGCGGCTGCAGAGCCCCGGCGAGTGGCCCCGAGGCCACCTTCTTCACCGTCTCTTGAGCCACACCGTCTGCGGCCCTTTCGCCAGGGGTCCCCCGCCTCCCGGTGCCGGGGAGAGCGGGGTGGGTCCTCACCTTCAGACGTGAATGTGGTTCAACCGCTGACACTTCATTTCCTGACATGGTGCGAGATGCTGGGTCCACTCTCACCCTGGTTGTCCAGGATGCTGAGATGCGGTTATGCTTTGCACTTTGCAAGTCGCCCATCCCCCTTCAACGGAATCCTTCGTACGCGGCTCTCATGCCCCTCGGGGGCTGCCGCTCTCAAGGAGCAGGTGTCCTCACTCTTGTGCCGGGCGCGATAATGGAGTTGAGCGTGGAGGAGGTGCACTCGGGTTTCTACTCCCCTTATTTCCTGGTTCCCAAGAAAAGGGGAGGAGTGAGATCCATTCTGGACTTGAGGTCCTGAACACTCATGTGGCCACCAGGAGGTTGGTTCCACATGCTGGCGGTCAGACACCTGGAGAGCGTTCGCCCCGGGGATTGGATGATGTCAGTCTATCTCACAGACGCCTACTTTCACATCCCAGTCCTGGTGAGCCACAAGAAGTTCCTCAGATTCGCCGTGGGGGATCGGTGTTTTTAGTACAACCATTTCCCCTTCGGCCACTCTCTTACTCCGTGCACCTTCACGAAGTGTGTCAAGGCTGCGCTGGAGCCTCTCCATCATCGAGGTCTGAGGATCCTCACCTACATTGATGACGAGCTGATACTGGCGCCCTCTCGCCAGGAGGCCATGGAGCACACGGCCCTGGTCCTGCACCACATCGAACTTCTGGGGTTCATGGTGAAAAGAGACAAGACTGCACTCGTTCCAGCTCAGCAGACAGCTTATCTGGGCTTAGAGCTGGATGCTCTCACCATCACCCCTGAGGTCTCTGATCGCGTCACCAGCTGTTCAGGTCCACCTGGTCAGGACCGTTCTGGGGATGATGGCTGCGGCCCACCCCAATGGTTCGCTTGGGCCTTCTGCACATGGGCAGGCTCCAGTGATGGTTCAGTCACCTCCGCCTTCCGGAGATGCGGGACAGGCTCAGTAAGATCTCGGTCCCGCCCCAGGTGCGAGAGGACCTCCTGTTCTGGCTGGATCCGGTTCTTCTCCAGCAGGGAGTCCCCATGGGCTGCATCTCTCATCGAGGTGTTCATGGATGCGTCTCTCGCCGGTTGGGGAAGCACTCTCGGCCACTTCACAGTGGGTGGTGTCTGGGACTCCACGCCCACTCACATCAATGTAATGGAAATGACTGTGGTGCATCGGTGCTGCTCCACTTCCAGCCCAGACTGCAGGGCATTCTTGTGTTGGTCAGGTTAGACAACACCACGGTGGTGGCTTACCTGAACAGGCAGGGAGGGACAAGATCTCCCTCCCTGCATTGCAAGGCGGCGGAGATCCTGTTGTGGGCGGACCAGCACCTGTCCTCTCTGAAAGCTCGACACGTGCCCGGGGTTCTCAACGTCGGCGCAGACAGAATGTCTTGGGAGGCCCACTCCCTGACGAGTGGAGCCTGTCGCCCCGAGTGGCAGTCCACTCTGGCACAGGTTTGGGCCCCCGCGGCAGACCTTTTTCGCCAGTGCAGAGAACGCACAGTGCCCACTTTGGTTCTTGCTCAGGTCATCAGACGAACTCCCTCTCAGGGTGGATGCCTTTTCCTCACAGGGTCTGGCCTCCGGGCCTCCTGTATGCTTTTCCTCTGACCCGCCTCTTGACCCCTTGCTGCGCAGGGTGATGGTGCAGGGCCTCCACATTCTAGTGGTGGCCCCGGACATCCCTCAGCGGCAGTCGGGGATCCTTGGCCAATCTCCGATGAACCCAATTTCCTACTTCAGGCGGTGGGCGCCCTTCGGTCGCACCCCGCTTTGGGCAAGAGACTCCTGCCTGGATGCTCAGAGGGTGAGACTAGTTGGACTAGATCTCCCCCCGGCTGTGGTTTCCACCATCCAGAGAGCCAGGGCCCCCTCTACTGTCAAGGCTTATAGATCTCGGTGGCGCCTCTTCGCGTCATGGTGCTCGGAGAGGGGTCTGGACCCCGGCTCCTGCACCGTCAGTGGGGTGCTGCAGATTTTGCTGGATAGCAGTCGTGCTGCAACCACTCTTGCGGTGTTTGCATCGGCTATCACGATGGGCCACGAAGGTTTTGGGCGTTTCTCAGCATGCAGCCACCCTACATGCCTTGAGGGAGGCTGAGGCCTCCCCCTCAGCATGCAGTTCCCCTGTGGGACCTCCACACCGTGCTGGATGGTCTGAGGGGGCCCCCTTTCGAGCCTTTGGAGCAGACGGACTTCCATTTTCTCTCCTTAAAGGCTGCCCTTCTTTTGACTCTGGCCCCCGCCAAAGGGTTGGGGATCTCTGCGCCCTGTCGGTTCTTCCTTCCTGCATGACCTTCAGCCAGGATGGGGGACTGGTTCATCTTTGGCCTAGTCCGGCTTTTCATCCCAAGGTGATCACTTCGGACTTCAGTCGAGAGTAATCCGGATCAGGCCACTTTGCTCCTCGGCTGGTTTGTCTGTGGACAATCCACGGCTGCAGTTGCTGTGTCCGGTCAGGGCTCTGCGTTGCTACGTTGAGCGCACAACTAGTTTCCGTACTACAGACCAGCTGCTTGTGAGATTTGGAGCCAGGGGCCGTGGTGCCCCGCTGTCCTCCCAGGCCTTTGCCCACTGGGTAGGTGGCATTATCGCGGCTGCCTATGAGGCACAGAACCGCACACCGCCTGTGGTGGTTCGCGCTCATTCTACACGTAGCATCGCCGCTTCTGCGGCTCTGTGCAGGGGTGTCACGGTGGGTGACATCTGCCAGGCGGCCTCTTGGGCCTCTGCGTCCACTTTTGTGAGCTCCTGTCTGATGGATATGTGCGCAGATTCTGTGGCCATGTCAGTTTTCAGTGAGAACAGGGGTTCTGTTGCTTAACTGTGCTGGTTCTTGACCTGGCTGGCTGCTGCTTCCCTGAGGGGAATTCAGGCCGTGTGTGGGCCTGTTGCCTGCCATGGTGACTCTGGGAGTCCTGGCTGGCGTTTGTGTGCCGTTGTGTTTCGGTGGTCATCAGACACATCTGCGGTCAGTGACTCGGTGCGAGGCTGCTTGCCGCCGGAGTCTTTGGGGTTTGGTGTGGCGGTACTGAGCGTACAGCCTGCCTGCTTCCTTTTCCGTGCCAGCTCAGAAGAAGGAAGTTGTGTGGGCTCGTGTTGCTTATATCCCCTTGGTCAGGGGCGGGGCAGTGTGCCAGGGATTGGCGCGGTAGCTTTTTTAATCTGTCTTAGTGTCTGGCTGGCACCAGGGAGAGTACCAATAATGAAGCCCGTAGGTGGGACCCGTAGGTACTCGTAGAACTGTAGTTACGTTTAGTAACTATAATATTCCCATATTTCATATTTCTTTTCATCACCATCAAACACGAGCCTCGCCCAGTGGCTACTTGTTGTCTCCTTCTCCTTTCTGCTCATCCCTCCAGCTCTCAGGTGCGCGCAATACAAATTGCGACTTTTACCTGGCTGATCACACAAACTTCATATGATGGGTTTACTCTTGGCCCATAACCTGCTGGCAGAGCGTATTTCTGCACAGCATTAAACGTGAGAAACACACAACCAAGTCGTATCATGCTGAGAGGGAGACGCGCACGTAGCGGCTCACCTGTTTATTGATTAACACAGCAAACCGGTGGGCACTAATCAGGGTCAGGTGACATGACGCCGAAATAAACAAAATGGGGTATTATAATGTAAAAAACATTTAACCAAAATTAAATGAGAACACATCAACAGAAAGTGCCACATGAAACCAGGCAGACCATCAAGTCTGAGTGTTTCAGGGTGAAACATATAGGTTCTGCAGCTCAGACAGACGAGAGAGTTCATGCTGGAAATGAGAAGAGTGGAGCGAAAGAGGAAGTCCACTGAGACAGAGAAAGCTGAGGAACAATAGTTACCAAATGTAACTCAAAAGAAAAGTTGACAGTGAAAATATAACATTTCATCCAGAATGAAGAGTTTTTCTTCCTCCTTCCCTCTGGACCATGTTTGGCTCCAACTGAGAGGCAGCTTTCTCCAGCAGGAAACTAAACTCCACCTGGTTCCAGGCTCACCGAAGATTTACGTCTCAGCCTGCGAAGGCAGTGCAGCGCAGCGCGGTGCCAGGCAGGTGGCTGCTGTGAACAAACCGGTGGGTCTGTCATGGCCATGGATCCCAAAGGTTAAAAGAGAAAGATAGATATTCAAGGAAGAATGGACTGAATCATTTGCTTTTATTGCCAATGCGGAAGGATTGCCTGCATGTTTGCTTTGTAATGAGAAGTTATAAAGACATTTTCAGGGAAGGCATGATAAATTAACCCAGTTCGCATTGAGAGAAAAAGTGCTTCTGAAGAAATTAGAGGAGCGCAAAGATCGGTTTAAGAAGTGGATTTCATCTCCAAACTCCACTACTGCTGCAAGTTTTGTTGCAACCCGAGAGACAGTGGCGATTGCTCTAAGACTGCAAGGGAAGCTCAACTTCCCCTAAAATGTCAAAAAATAAGTGGTCCAATATTTACTGTTGTGTGAACATTTCATTGACTAAATATGCGCTACAACACATTCATCTTTTGTTCAGAATCGGCTACTTATCTCAAGTAATTGACTCGGCTTTTTTCTCACTCCTCCTCGCAGCGGCACGGCGCTTTAAACAGCCGGACACTGAGCGTCCATGCGGAAGCTAGAGTGGGTTGTTCTGCTGCAGTGAAACTGGACGCTCATTGGATAAATACTGGGCTGGTCCCGCCCACGGACGCTCAGCGTCTCTGGGGGTCTATGGGGCAGTGGGCTGGCCTGGACGCTGAGCTTCTGCATGGTGATTGGATGATCTGTGTCAAGCTTGACTGACAGCGAAATGAGCAAATCAGCGATCTTGAAGTAAAAAAAATGCACCAAAGTGCTTCTGAAGTTTTTCATTCTGTTGTTCTGAGTTGATTCGGAGGCTTTGCTGATCCCTGGAGACTTTGTGTTTGTGAAAAACGACTAGCGTTGTGTTTGGAGACTCGTTTCGGTCACTCTGTGGTTTCTGTCCTCGACGAGCAGCTGTGGAGCTTCTCCCCTTCTCTCACACAGCGCTCCAGCCTCCAGCAGCTCCAGCTGCTCGCTAGCTGCACACAACAGCAGACAATGTGAATGTTGTGGACCGGATTTTGGTGAAGCCATTTGATATTCTTCCTTACGAAGAGAAAATTGGTGTTAAACTGCATAACAGATCAACTCCTAAGACTGAGCTGGTGCCGAAAGTTAGGGAAAAGTAACAGGTCCTTTCAGCTGTCCTGGTCTGACCAGGTGAGCTGCTGACTGGAAGTGCTGTCACCAATAAAATGTACTGCTGGCCATGCCTCTGGATGAAACTATCTCAGGGAGGTGTTGTCTGGTCACAAGTGGGCTTTGAGGATCTGTCTAACTTTGACAGGGCGTACAAAAGGCGTGAAAGCTAATAGAATTTACATACAAAAAACAGATTACACATATTACAATGTATGCTGAAAATGAGCTTCCCCTCTTTGGAAGACCAGCAGCCGCCACTGCCGAGAGATAATAACGCGAGGAAAACTTGCGCAAAGACGGTGAGAGAAAGGTCAGGTGCAAATACCGCCCCGCCTCAGAGGAGAGCTGCAGTCCTGTGTGAAGACTGAAGTTTCATCTTACATGCCCGATGTTGAGGAACTGTCCAATGATGTCCGAAAACAGAAGTCACATTAAACGGGTGAGAACACAATCCTGTCATAGGCACATATTTATCATCAAAGTGCCCGTTTTTAAAAAGAGATTTCCGATTGTTGTCAGTATTTTGAATGACACACAGGGATATCATTGTGTTTTGTTGCACAGATCCGAGGATTGCTGCTGGTGTTGTGCTGTCTGTTGCTGAGAGAGGAGGAGGAAAAGAGAAGAGGATTTTAACTTTATGCTTTACATTTTCAGAAAGCTATTCTACTGTGTTTTACTTTTTTAAGCAAGCTGCCTTTTAATTGCAGGCTGTTTTAATACTTTTCATTTGTGTCTGTTGCTGCCATCAGAGGGAAAATAGAAAAGGATTGTTCTGCATTTTATTCATTTGCACTGACTTAGGCTACCTAACTTTGCATTTGCAGAATGCACAGAAATGCACTGAAATCAAAATTAAACAGCTTATTTTCATTTTATATAACCTGTTTACCTTTTCAAAAGGCTGCTGTTCTTTTTGTATAGTTGCAGATTGTGTTTTAACTGCAGGTGTTTTATTGCACTGTTACCCAGATAATGGAAAAAAAAGAAGAGGATTGTATTATTGAAGGTTGAAGAGGACTGATCTTTATTTCCATGGGAAGGTCTGACAGGAGGCCTATTAATAATAGGCACATTCCATTTTTTTTTTTCAAATCCTCAAAATAAAAATGACACCAACAATTTGATTTCTTTACTGTATTTCTATAATTTCATCAATGTCACAAAACATAATACATTAATATTGTAATGGAAGTTAAACTTAAAGCACCAAGTATCGTACAGCAGGGTCATGTGGTGTTTCATTCTCTCCAGGATGCTGCAGGGAAAATAACATTCAATCATGATGCTCATTATGTATTTGCAGCTAACTTACTCATTTTGATAGTAGGCTAATATAGCTAATATACACTTACAGCTGTGTTGCCTTCATATAAGGCTTATATGAGACTTATATTTTTTTGCGGCTCCAGACAGATTTGTTTTTTGTTTTTTTGGTCCAATATGGCTCTTTGAACACTTTCGGTTGCTGGCCCCTGTCCTAGAGAAAATTGTTGCCTCTCAGCTCCACTTCCATCTCACCCACAACAGCCTTTATGGACGATTCCAGTCCGGGTTCCGTCCCCGCCGCAGCACTGAAACAGCACTCATAAAAGATCACAGATGACCTTCTAATGTCAGCTGACTCCGGTCTCATCTCCATCCTCATCCTCCTCAATCTGAACCTCCATTGGCATCACACACACCCCCCTCCACTGGTTTCACTCTTACCTCACTGGCCGCACTCAGTTCATCCAGCTCAAGTCTTTCATTTCTCAGCCCTCCCCTGTCACTTCTGGCGTGCCCCAGGGCTCCGTCCTGGGGCCCCTCCTCTTCATCATATACCTCCTTCCCCTCGGTAACATTTTCCGGAAATTTGGTATTCATTTTCACTGCTACACAGATGACACCCAGCTCTATCTCTCCACCAAACCAAACTCCACTCTCCCACCCTCCTTCCTCACCCTCTGCATCTCTGAAATCAAATCCTGGTTCACCTAAAATTTTGTTAAAGTGATAAAACAGAACTTCTTCTTGTTGGCACCAAGTCCACACTCACCAAATCTAACAGGTTTTCCCTCACTACTGCCAGATCCACAGTGTCCCCCTCCCCTCAGGTTAAGAGTCTGGGTGTCTTCCTCGACAGCTCACTTTCTTTCCACTCCCACATTAATAACATCTCTCGGTCTGCATACTTCCACCTATGCAATATAAACCGCCTCCGCCCCTCTCTCACCCCTCAGACCACTGCCATCCTGATTCACAGCCTCGTCACCTCCCGCCTCGACTACTGTAACTCACTCGTCTTTGGTGTCCCCCAATAATCCCTCCATAAGCTCCAACTGGTCCAAAACTCAGCAGCTTGCAAGATCACCTAAACCCCTTCCTCTCACCACATCACCCCTGTCCTCCAGCAGCTCCATTGGTCAAAGTCCAGATCATTTTCAAGATTCTTCTGTTTACATTTAAAGCCATCCGCAATCTGCCCTTCCTGTCTCTGTCCATGCTGCCCCCTCTCCAGCAGACCACGGCGTAGAAGGTCACAAAAGCTACCACAGAGTCAAAAAAGGTTCTGAGGAGGGCGCTGTGCACCCCGAAAGACCTCAGCCTTCTCAGCAGATGGAGGCGACTCTGGCCCTTGTTGTACAGGGCATGGGTGTTGTCAGTCCAGTCCAGTTTTTTTTTGTTAAGGTGAACACCAAGAAATTTGTAGTTGTCCACTACCTCAATGTCCACCCCCTGAATGTTCACCGGAGTGGGGTGTGGTGACTTCCTCCTGAAATTAATAAATGATGATGAAGAGAAACAGAACTTCTCTTCTTCTCTGTCAGACGGAGTCTTTCAGTGAAAACTCCAGAAGTGTGAAGGATCCTTTGAAAGCTCCTTTTCCAGCTGTCTTCAGGAGGAGAGGAGCAGAAACATGCCGACAGGTTTCATCTTCATCACACTGATCCAAAGCAGCAGAAACACTTTCAGCCTCCAAACGTCTCCACAGAGACTTTGAACCAAGTTTGAAACTTTGAAATGAGTCAGTGTGAGCTGAAACATCAGAGGAGGCTTCATTCATCACTTCATCTTCTTCATCCATCCATCCAGAGCTGCCTGCTGTCCTGAGTGAAACAGTCCCAGAGTGTGGACTCAGAGCTCTTTCAGCCTGTTTCTGAGGAGCTCTGCTTCATGTTGAGCAGCAGTTAAGGACTCCTGTTGGAGAGAAAACCCTTCTGACTGTCTTTCTTCCTGCAGGGTGGACCATGGTGGAGAGCAGAGGTTAAAACCTGGTCTGACGAAGTGTAAGTTGGACTGATGAGGACCAAACAGTGTCTGTTTGTCTTTCAATCAAAGGTTTTGATTCATTCGAACATTACTGACAAGAGAAGTCTGACAGAAAGTTTCCTCATGAAACTTTCTCTGAATGAACAACATGTCAGGAAGTCCAGAAAGAAGAAATCCATCACATGTGTCAGAGGATGACTTTTCTCTCTTTCTCTCCATCAGATTTCTCTCAACTTGAACTGGACACAAACTCAATGAACAGATTCCTCAAACTGTCCAACAACAACAGGAAGGTGACACGTGTGGAGGAGAAGCAGCCGTATCCTGATCATCCAGACAGATTTAAAAGTATCTGGTTTCACCAGCTGCTGTGCCGAAATGTTCTTAGTGGTCGATGTTACTGGGAGGTTGAGTGGAGCGGAGAGGTTTATATATCAGTGAGTTACAGAGGAATCAAGAGGAAAGGAAACAGTAAAGAGTGTGTGTTTGGATGGAATGATCAGTCCTGGAGTCTGAACTGCTCTGATAAAGGTTACTCTGTCTGTCACAATTTCAGAACAACATCCTCCTCCTCCTCCTCCTCCTCCTCCTCCTCCTCCTCCTCCTCCTCCTCCTCTGGTAGAGTAGCAGTGTATGTGGACTGTCCTGCTGGCTCTCTGTCCTTCTTCAGAGTCTCCTCTGACTCTCTGATCCTCCTCTACACCTTCAACACCACATTCTCTCAGCCTCTATATGCTGGATTTACACTCCTGACCTCTGGTTCTTCAGTGAGTCTGTGTCCTCTGTAGGAAGGACTGTCTCTGTCTCTGACAGCAGTCCTGTCAGCACCAATCAGAGATCAGAGAACATCAGTGGAGTTCAGCAGGGTTCACAGACGGAGCCTCCAACACTTTGTAAATATGTGGTCAGTTTAAGTTTCAGGACGTTTTCTAACCTCCTCAAGTCTTTGTCAGCAGCAGTGGAGACGATGAGGACAGGACTCTTCTGATCACACTTTGACGTTTGAGTTGTTGATGTTGGATTGTAAATGTGAACTGAATCAGTGTTCTTGTGCAAGTTTCCAAAAATAAATCCTTGATTTCATTTCCTTTAGGAGTTCCTGAAGTTAAAACTCAACAAGTTATTTGATCTCTTTCTTTGTAATGTCACGGTGTGGCGTCCACTGTGGGAGAAGACACTCGTCTGTCTCCTCCTTGACCACTTTCACATATTTTCTTTTAACTTATACCCAGTTATCCTGTTAGAATGTGGTGAAGGTTCATTTTCTGTGTTTCAAACAGTCCTTGTGTTTTGGTTCAGCCCAGCCGGTCCTGATTGGACCAGTCTAGTGTAACCTGCCTCAGCTCTAATTGTTAATGGTAAAAACTGGGAGATACAGATATTTTTTTCATCAATGCATCAATTACCTTGTGGACCAGTATTCAGAAGTCTAGGTCACTACAGGAGAAAGGGAGCGTTAACAAATCGCAATGAGTGACTGAATAAAGAACTTCACACGTGTCAAAGGTATAAATGATTGTATTGAACAAAGTAAAACAGCTGTAGAAAAATAAATTAAACAAAACAATTTTTTCTGCTTTTCAGCTCTTCAACAATGAGATATCAACCACGATCCGTAAATAAATCAGTCTCTTTCTAAATTCCAGACTCTGGTTCGTTCCTTGGGTTGGCTCGCCACAACCACTGAGGTCCCGTGTTACCTTACAGACACAGGAAGAGTCCCCAGTAGAAGAAGTCGTCTTGCAGATTAGCACAGGGATCCATACTAAAGAAGGGAATGAAAACAAAAGAAGAGAAAGAAAAAGAAAAAGAAAAGAAAGACAAGGAAAAGACCCAGCCTGTAAAGGCCAAGAACAGGGTCACTGTGTTTTTCTCATAACAAAATACTTTCAATTTTAAACAGATACATACAAACACATACTCTTATGCATATATTTTGCAACACATCTTCTTAAAAATTAATTTAACCACTTTGTGATGTAAATTCAATGAACTGATCACATTTTTCAGTATTAACATGAAGTAAAATGGATGAACACTTCTTTCCCTTTTATCTTTTTTCTACTGCCACTCACAAAAAAGACAAAGACTGAGGGCAACTGTAAACAAAACACTGCCATATAAAACATTTTCTTAACTACCATATTCATTGAAATAATAAGTCATTGATCCATTCTTGCAGACGGAGTCGCGTCATAGGTCATGTGACCGCCCATAGCAACCGCCCGCCATTTAGCTCAAGAGGGAAAACAACAGCCTCACACAGTTCATTGTGCCTTGTGCGTTGCGGTTTTAGGTGTTATTGTAATGTCATTTACATTTGTTCAGTGCATGGAAGGTCTTGTCAGCTATAGATGGCCTACACATACTACGACGAGCTTTTGGGGATTTGGTCCGATATAGGACAAAATTGGACATTGTGGGTGTAGAAGTGTGCCCCTTCAGACTCCCTGCTGAGGAGTAGCTGACGGTATGTGAGAATTTTTTTAGCAATTCATCTGTGAAGCGCAGTGGCGGACCGTGCATTTCACAATAAGGCCTTCAGAACAGATTCACCTGAACCAATCCACCCCTCAATAACTATTTTATGTCTATAAAAAATATCTTATTATACAGACATGCACATAAAGAGTTGTTGCACAGCAGATAGATACTTGTGCAGCCACAATAAATGCCTTTGCTGAAGTGCACAAGTCTCCTACTACATCTGTGCACATACAATAAGCATCAACTTAATAAAACAGCAATATTCTTTCGGAAAAGAGGAACATTTTACTCACCAAAATCCCGATTATTTGTAAACAAAAATCCATCCTTCTTTCCTTCCTCAAAAAGAGTTAATTTACTCTGTCATATAGATTATCCGTGCGTTTCAGTTCCATCAGCAGATCCTTCTCCATTGCCATCAAAGCCAGGGCTGAAACTCCAGCTTGCCCTGTGGTATTTCTGGCGTAAGTTTTAATTCTCTTCAGAGCTTTTTCTGCTTCGTCTTCTTCTTCTTTGGAATAATTGTGGCAGGCGACCAACAACTTAGGTGCATACTGCCACCTACTGTATCTCTTGGTGAATGTAAATCAGAAGGCCTGGATCCGCTGTTGTTAGTGTAGCTAGCTAAAAGGCGCTGAGTCGCCAACTCGAAATCTGATTGGTTGAAGCAACTGTCTGTTTGACACTTTACTTTACAGGGCTATCAGAACGGACAGTGAAGGTCTCAGGCAGATTCATTTTTACCCTAGCAACAGATGATGCCTGAAATCTGATTGGTTAAATGATTTAATATGAAAAAAAACATGTCTGGAAGCAGCGCAACCACGGGAAAACTATGAAAGGAACTGGAACATACCGTTTGGAATCATTTATTAATTATTTATGGACAAAATATAATTTACATCAGTCTGTAATTCAGATACTTTTTAGGCCAGCAGAGAAGGCTTTGCAGGCCCTGACGGCCCACCACTGGTGAAGCGGCACTGTCTGAACAGCCCTGTCTGCTCCGCTCCGTCTGTGTGTATATAATTACCTCGTGCAACAAAGCAAGCTAGTATCATAGTATTGTGTACAAAGCGCCGGTCAATTTACGTTCACGTGTAATTGTGCTATAAAAAAACAGTGAACACCAGACATTTTCCTGAATTTATAAATCCCGCCCGGATGCCACGGACCTGACGTAAAAAGTGGACGTGTCCAGGAAAAAGAGGACGCTTGGTCACCGTAGCTATACAGCCCAGGTTAGAGGAGGAGACAGTGCAGGAGGAAGAGGAGGACAGGGTTTGCAGCTTGCAGCCACAGTCGGCGCCTTTCTGGTTCTGCACACTCACTCAGTATCATATAAAATGATAGAGTAGAATTTTTCCTTTTATTGTTGGTGCAGCCGACCACACAACAACTTTTAACCATCTTCAGAACTTCCCTCGTATTGTACGTCTTTACTCTGTCTAAGCGAGCGGAGACGACGGCTTTCCTCTTTGCACTGATTGCTATAGGCGACGGACTCGAATGTTGGCCAAATGCCCGGATGTCCGTCTGAATGAATATTAACATTACATTACAAACAGCACATTTTGTAGAATAATTTTATAATATTCTTTACATCATGCTTATTATATTATGTTATTTACTATTGTTCATATAATGCATGTCTCTGTGAGTTATAGTATGCTAGTAGACACAGGCGTAGAAAAGACATGTATCCTTTTTCTGTTCGCCAGCCTGCCATGTTTCATTTTTACGGCAGCCTCTTGGCAGCTGGACAGTTTGTTTTTTCTAAAGTTAAGACTACAGGTCAATTCTCTCTCTGTCTCCCTCTGGTGTAAATGAGGCTCATTGGACAAGAAATGTGACACTATGATTTGTTGCACAACACCTGGCATTTGGGAAGACTTGATGGAGACTTGATGGAGACTTGATGGAGGCTGAGAGGGCCTCCCAAGGGGTCACGGACCATGACCTTTGTAGGGAGGGGGGAACAATTGTGTCTTGACGAAGAGTCCATGGAGAGTTGACGAACTCCCAAGAAATAGTATAAATAGATGGAGCGGAGAGCGCTCCGCGCGTCAGTTCTTTTGGTCAACCTGACTGCCAGGAGGGTTTTTTGGGAATAAAGTCCTCCTTTTGCATTCTGACTCTGACTCTGCCTGATTTTTCTGAGGAGAACTACGATGGAAGACTTCAAGAACCAAGAGTGGATGTACTTGAGGATTTTACGTTTTTTCTGGAATATATGTTTGTGGGGTTTTTTGCACCGTGACTGGCCTAGGATACTTTTTAAATAAAATTCCACGACATATTATTGGCGAGCCAGCCAGGAGGAGTAACCGGAGATTGATTTTTATCTGTGGAGGAGGACTGATTCAGCACACTGTGGCCACAACAATTGGAGGTAAGGGCCTCCACACACTACAGGATAATCGGGCCGAATTTTGCCCCGATCCTCTCCTCCCGATCGAGGCCGACAGGGTCCGATTGTCGGGAGTATGCAAATGAGTTCGGGTCCGATCTTCGTGTAGTGTGCGGTGTGTTCCGAGAGATTTTTTCCGGTCGGAGCCTCTCGGGAGGCGTCGGAAGGGGAGATCGGAGATAATTAACATGTTCAATATTTCCGATCGCAAATCCTGTAGTGTGTGGTGCTCCGAGAGGCGCCGATCAGCTCTGAGTAGAGCTGTCCACACCCTCGAAATAAAGCTCTCTGATTGGATGAACAGCTCCGTCTCACCAAGGTGCCGCTGATTAAAAACATCCACTCACAGCTGTCAGAGCTGGATGATGAATATATGTCTGTGAAATATATTCACTATATATGACAGTGAAACAGAAAAGCCAGAGCTCTAAACTCAGCCGTGCAGAAAGTGATTGTTAATCCTGTCGCTCCTGGATGAACTGGATCCTCCATTCAGACCCAAACTCCGATCTAATATCTGCATCTCCGCCAGTCCTGCAATAATCCCAATGTTTTAATTAATCTCCGTTATTAACCATCACGGAAGAATGGGGAAGAAAAAAATAATAATAAAAGAAAAAAAAAACTTTCCACTGATTCCGTGCCCTCAGAGACAGAGCGGACTATAATGAAACTTTCCTAATCAAAGCTCAACGTATTTTTACTCTGATTTAAACTATCAAATCTGTGGACATAAAGAATGAATTAAGATATTTGATGATTTAAAAAAGTAGCTTTTATTTGACACGGTCTGCTAATAACTTTATTCTACTGCTGCACTCGGGACTCAAAAGTAAAAAAATAACAAAAAAAAAAACACACAAACAGATTAGCTAATAAGCTGAATTATTATTAAATGTAAATTATAATAAAATGATCTGAAACTATGTTTCCCTCTTCTGTACTGGAACAATTAAATTTTCTAACAAGGTGCTGACAGTCCGTGCTCCGTGCGCACGGCAGGTGGGGGTCTGCACTGAAGGAGCGATACCAATGTGAATGAATGAACTGAGGGAACGAATGCGTTCTCCACTTATTATTGAAAGTGGAGATGAATGTACAAACTGCAATGAAGGGAAACAGCACAAAGTCACGTCGGACGACGTGAGATTTGGAGGAGTGAGGAGCCGATTCTCGGCTGAAGAATCTGCTAGTGTGTGGTCTGCTCCGGAGTGACACCACACACTAGAAGATCAGGAGAGGAAGATCGGGTACGATCTGTCCTCTGCTGTCGTGTAGTGTGTGGTGTCTGAATCGGGGAAGATTGAAAAAATCCTGTAGTGTGTGGCCGGCTTAAGCAGATTACTTTATTCTGCGTCTAAATTTTTTGTGTGCTTATGTCAGGTCTCTGCCCAGGTGAAATCTAAAACCGGATTAAATTAATCCAAAAGAACCTAGTTAAAGTTAAAAAGTGATTTTTAAAGATAAAAAGAAAATTTGATTTAAAAGAAATTCAGAGGGGGAGTTCGGAGTCTGAATGCAAAAAACGACCAAATCGCATAAGAGTAACGACCATGGTGCAGAAAGAGTCTGCTTGCTAAGGGTAAAAAGGGGCCGCTTGCATGCGCGGACTGTCTTCAGGCTGCTATGTGTCTTAACTTCTGAGGGGGAAGTGACACCGCGGCTAGAGAAGGGTCGGCATAAGTATAAGAGTAGGAGCCGCTTGAGGATAATTCTCCTAAGAGAGGAGTAGGCGCCAGTGTGGAGATGCGGATACCGCTAAGGGTTTGTTAGACAGGAACAACTGTAAATCAATACTTTAGATAATGTTCTAAATTTTACATGGAGTAAAATACATGCAAATTTGCTTGGTTGAAGAACACAAATTATTTACTCAACTAAATTAAAGGAAAATAATTTAGGCAATTTTAGAAAAGATTAAGTACTTTAAAATTTTAGTGATCTTTATTAAAACAAAAAGGAGAATGTTGCAGTTAAGTGAGGTTTATTTGGAAATAATTAAGGTAACAATTACTCATAGTTTTTTATGTCTAAATGGTTGCCAAGGTTGTTCTAAGTAAATAGCGCTCTATACTATTCTGGATGTGAGTGTGTTGTTTCTGTGTAATTTAACCTTAGGGCTGAATGGGTAATCTCTGCCATAAATAATCCTCCCAGGAGAGGGGAGAGAGTGTAAAACAGGAGTGGGTCCCTTACAGACGGCCGGTCCAACCTATGAGAGGTTAATTTGTTGACTCAGCTGAGAGACTGGGTTGTCAAAGGGTTGTAAACTAGTAAGCCTTCTCCCAGGAGAGGAGAGAAAGTGTACACAAGAGACTCCAGGAGAGAGTCGAGCACGGATGGATCTGTCCCAACTGCTGTTACCGCCAAAGGTCAATTTGTCAGCTCAGCTGTGAGCTGGACCGCCAAAGCGAATTTTGGGGCTGAAAGGGTGGTTGTAAAACATAAAGCCTTCTGACGCGGAGGAGGTAATTGTGTCTATGTCTGAGAGTGTGTGTAAAAAGAGCAAGTGAGTGTTAGAAAGATGTGAGGAAAGGAGAAGGGGTGACTGTGCGTATGAGACTGTCTGTGAGAGTTTGAAGGAGAGCAGATGGTAAAAGGAGTAGAAACTTTGGCCAAAAAAAGTACATATGTAAATAAAATGCGCATGTAATCATAGGGTATTTTAGCATAATTATATAAATAGTGTAAATAGACAGAAAAGGAAGACTGACTAATTGAGAAGGTGGAAAAGTTACAGCAGGTTTGCTTTCAAATGAGACGATTAAAGAGTATTTTATTTAAATACTGCAGCTTATGTGACGTTAAAGTTTTTGTTATGAGACGGGTATGGATAATTATAGATAGGAAATTGTATTTGGATGATGGCAGAAACTAATGGACAAAATTTAGAACCCTATAGTACAGGGCTGCGTAAAAGAGTACGCTGAGAATAGAGTAAACCTAGGGGAGAGACTGCTAGTGAGTAGAGGCAGCAGTGATAAGGTGTATTTATTACTCTCCTGAGAACATAGGAGAGATATTGAGATGCATGAAATAACTTATTGTTGGATAGAATGTAGATATAAAAACGAAAACTGAAGTTGAATTGTGGCAAAATCGGCAGGAAATCATTCAGAAAACTGTGGCATTTGACCAGATGTGTTATTCTAACAAGTACAGGGGGAATTCCCCGACGTGCTCTGGACACAGGGATCAGGAGCCGCTGGAATGCAGGGGGGTTGGATGCATTATCAGTGCAGCTGAAGTGAAGCACCATCAAGGCGGGCCACTTTGCTGCTAAGTAATCTATTACGGCACGGAATGGCAGTAAAATCCATGGTTGGATATCAGTCATTCCATGAAAGGGTAACAGGTTTCCCACGGATTGGTTCGTATCTCAGTTTGGGCTTACGGTTTTATTTCAGTATGCATTTTTGCATCCTGAAAAAAAAAAAAAAAAAAAAAAAGAGAAAAGACTTTAAACGAAGGGTATTTTCTTTTTTCTTTTTTGAAGTTTTGAATGTAACTACATGAAAAGAAAATACACAAATTTAAACTTTAAAATTGCCTCGACAAACTTTTCCTTCTCGTTCTTCTCCACTCCTCCACTCGCCATGGCTTTCTGAAATGGGTGATTTGCGATCTGTAGGTGAGCGCTCCTCTTGCTCCTCTGGCTCAGATTTCACACATAGGCAGGAGGGGGGTGTTGGGAGAGCCAGTGATTGGACAGCTACTCACAGGGAGGGGATTTCCTTAGCAGAGTGCTTATTTATGCAGGTAGACAGACATAGAGATCTGTTCTGCAAGTAGGTGGCCAGCTGTAAGAAATTAATTAATTAAGCAACGACAGACTGTGGTTTATAGGTGAATTGATCTATGTATGGCGTACAGAAGGGTTTGGTTCAAAACCGAGAACCGCAGTATGCCTAATGATTATATTGGAGAACTAGTATTGAGAACAGCAGTTCTTAAATAATGAAGAAATAAATAATTTATTGTACTAATATAAACTATCCCCACAGACACAGAAGCTGTGTGGAAAGAGTCAAGGGATTTAAAATGGATCAAGAGACAACGGGAGGAACAGGTAATAATATGACAGCACCCAAAATTTGAAAAAGAAATTCTAAAATGTATAGAAAATAGAAAAACTGAACTCCCGAAGGGGCAAAATGGCCTCTAGGAGTCTTTGATGAGAAATGTTGTGATGAAATGGCATCAAACATCAAGCATTATGAAGATGAAGATTTCAGCAACAGAAGAGAAGAAGATCTGAGTAAAGAACTGACAAACAAATGGACGGCAATGCAACTTGGAGAACAGAGCAAGCAAGTTGTGACAGTAAATCAAGAGCAAGGAATGCTGCAATGGATTTGGCTGGATGGGAGGCGGAGACAGCTGACACCCGCCAGGCCCACAGCTCCTAATAGCTCCACCCACCTATCAAATTCCAAGAAGAGGGATGAGAAGGGGGGCTACACAGCCAGCTGCCAGACAGAGGAGAGACGCCTGCTGGAGAAGAAGAGACTCTGCAGACAGTGGAGACAGATGACATTCCAACCACGCTGCAATGAGTTCATCTGCAGTGGCTGCATAGGGCTCTACAGCTATGCCTGATGCTGTAGACCTGACTGAAGACCCATGGCATATAAACCCCATGATCTTTCAAGATAGATGGAGCCAACAATTTTATGCCAACTACAAGTCAACATAATGTGCATACCAGATGGGGTATGTGGATTTCCCTGACAAGGAAATGGAAGAATCAAGCACTATGATGTGCCAACAACCAGATGGGGAAAAAACCAACAACCCTGATCTACTGGATCAGACAGATGGAGAACTTCAGTCAACTCTCGAAGAAGACGAAGAGCTAATTCTCCAACAAGTGTCACTGGAAGTATGGTCAAGACATAAGACTGATGGGGGCAGAGTCAAATCAGTGAAACCCATCCACTGCCAAACTGAAATTGGTACCCATTGAAGCAACATGCAATCAAAGGCATTGAACCAACCATGAATAGGATTACTAGAAATGGGAGTGCTAGTTAAAACAAAAAATTAATGTAACACACTAATCTTCCAATCAAGAAAAAAACAATTCTACAGATGATAGGTTGGTTCATGATTTAAGAGCTGTCAATGGCATTGTCGATGCTGAGACTCCTGTTGTCCCTGATCCATATACGTTGTTATCAAATGTTCCACCAGATACTAAATAGTATACGGTAATAGACCTTTGTTCTGCATTTTTCAGTGTGCCGATAGATAAGGAGTCACAGTATCTTTTAGCTTTTACATATCCGAAACAACAATATACGTATTCCTGACTTCCACAAGGTTATGTAGAAAGTCCATCAGTATTAAATAGAATACTAGCCTAAGACTTACAGCATATAGATGTTGCGAGCATAGTAATGCAGTATGTAGATGACATAGGAAAAAGGAACATTGTTCCATCAGATAGAGGCTGTAACTCGAGCTCCGCAGCCACAAACAGTAGGACAAATGCTTTCCTTTCTGGGGATGACTGGATATGACCATCCATGGATAACTGACTATGCTGGAAAAAGGAAGAAAAAAAAAAAAGCTCCATTACGTGCACTGAAAAAGCTGCAGACCAATTAAACGTGAAAAAGGACCTGCAGTCGACACCAGTTCTAGGTGATGAAGTTATTCTTGATGCTCCTGAACTCGCAATCCAGCGGTGCGCCGCGGTGAATCCTGCCACTAAAATGGTAACTCCTGATGAGGGTATCCAATATGACTGTAAACAAGAAACAGATAACTTTATGAGGGAATGTGATGATTTACACAACCAACCAATAATGGCTGATGTTACTTTAATTATGGATGGATCTTGTTTTAAGGATGCCATGGACAACCATGTGGGTTTTGCCATAATTGAACTAAAGCCAGATGGCACCTTTTTGAAATTATAAAGTACTAAATTGAGAAAACCATGCTCTGCCCAATTGGCAGAAATAAAGGCTTTTAGGATACCCATGCAGATGAAATTGCCAAACTCTTACAAGTAATGTTACTTTCGATGGCAGTTACAGTGATTGAATGCCCTGCCAATCAAAAGCCAAACAACTTAATAGCTAAAGGTAATCGTTTAGCTGACGAAGTAGAGGAAAAAAGGCGGCAGGGGTAAGTCTGTGCCCCATACTGTTTGCAGCTGATTGTGAACCCTTAACTACTCTGTCTTCTCTTATAGCAGCACAGGACAAGGCAGTCCCACAGGAAAAAACGGTGTGGCTTAAACGGGGTGCGGCCATGATCACCCTGGATGGGCCGCAGCGGGGTTTGTGGAGGAGTTGTACTGGACATTTTGTCTTGCCACTGTCTCTGCTACGTTGTGCTATTAGGAATGCGCATGGTCAGGACCATTGCGCAAGGGGGGAAGTGTTAAGACGCTTAAGAGATGTTTGGTGGTCACCATTTCTGGCACCCACAGTCGATCGAGTGCTGCATGAATGTGAAGTATGTGCTCAGTATAATACAAGGAAATCTTTTTCGGCACCTATTGCGCATATTCCTCCACCAGACGGTCCATTTCATCATCTGATGATAGATGTTGTAGATATGACTCAAAGAATTGGATACATGCGATATATTCTTGTGGTAATATGTCGTTTCAGCAGGATGGGAGGAAGAAGTACCAAACTATGCACCAGACAGTGGATCTGTAGCAAAGTTTTGTGTAGAGAGGTTTTCCCAAGGTTTAGTTTCCTGACACATGTAGTTTGGACAATGGATCCCACTTTGTGGTGGAGGTAATAAAACGTATTATGAAATACTTGGGATCCAGCAGAAGTTTGGATGTATATAACCAACAGTTGCAGGGAACAGCTGAATGAGCAAATGGAATTTTGAAATTGAAGGGAATTAAGTTCATAGCAAACAGAGAGAACAAACTAAGATGTCTAAGAATGTTTTGCTAAGTGTTGTCAAACTAACTAAATTAACACACTAACCCATCTAACACTGCATGAAATATGTATAGGGAGACCCATGCATGTACCTTTTTTGAAGGGACTTTATGAAGGTCTATCTTGTGAACAGCTGAGAAGTTATGTTCAACAATTGTCAAGTATTTGTAAGGTGATTTTTCAACAGGTAAAAGGGGCCAAAGAAGACAGAGAGGCTGAAATCACACCATCTCTGGAATGAGTGTGATCTGGAGAGGGGGTATACGTAAAAGGTTTCAGAAGGATTGGAACCAACTGAGACGAGGAGGTCCATTCAAAGTTGTCCTGACCAAGTTGCACTGCACTGGACATCGAGGGTAAGACTGTTTGATTCTATTGAAACTGCTGCTGCAGGGCTGACAGACTGCCCTCAAAGCATCAGCAGACACCACTTGAGCTGGAAGGGGAAGGTAATACCTCCACACAGGGAAGAGGCGGCTACTGGAAGGGAAAAGATGACACCTCCCCTGTAGATTAGGCGCAGCCAGACAGAAATAAGATCTTAAAGACTGATCTCCAAACAAAGCAGCAGAGAAACTAGGAGTAGAGGTTTGTTACCAAGTAGGCAAAGAAGTGATTCAGGGAGGATTCAACTAAGTTAGAAACAAGTAGGCTCTGGAGATTTAGAGTCAGGAGAAGGACCGTTAAGATATAGATTATGAAAAAGTTTAACGCAACCAATAGGTTGTTGCGACCGTAAGGTTGCTACGCTACCTCACCCCACAGTAGGTGGAGTGCTAGCTACTTCTGGAGAATTCCAGATAGGGGTAGTATGGAAAACAAAGAAGAAAATGTTTATGGAAAAAAAAAAAGAAGAAAAAGGTAAGAATATGCCTATGGTGGATACCATAGAAGAATGCTTAATGGGTTATTTGTCTTTATAGGGAAAATCATGGTGGAGAGCAATATTGACGGGAATACACTCCTGTTGGACAACATACCATCGATGACTCGAGACCAAACAGGGGAGAGGACGGCGGACAGTGTCTTCCAGTTGGAGCCTGTCCCATGGCAACTGACGGTGGGAGATCTACAACCAGGACCCAGCAGACTTCGTCCACGAGAGTCCACCGGCGTATATTGGGCTCCACATCCACGCCGCTATCAGCCTCCGAGGACCTACTACCAGCATCCCCTCCCAACCTATGTCACCAGTACACAGGAGACCCTCTCCTCACCTCCCCTCCCTTCATGACGATGCAGGGATGCGCTCCAGCGCAGGAGCAAAGGAATGCTGATCACACACATGGGTCCCCAAACCCCTGAGAAGCCAGGGAGACACCTCTCTCCCTAACCTATGACCCAATATCATCTAACGGCAGCGACGTCAGCGACAGCGACACCAATGCTCGCATAGGATCCTGGTTTTTGAAAGTTTGTTTATACTCGGAAGGACCTTGCCACCACGCCTTTGAATGATGTACAAGAAATGATGAAAGATGTTCAGGTGTTGGAAGATACACCACATAGCTGTGTGCGTCAATACTTGCCACTCGCAAAAGATGATTTGCTCTTCAGCATTTCCATTGGCAGCAGGATGCAGTTCCCGCTGCACCCAATGATACCCCTAGCTTCACTGAGTAGTGTACTGCTGCTCATATCCTTCTGTTGGGGAAGGTTCACTCAGGAGATTGATTGATAGTGGATGGTTAACCATTAATATTATAATCTCTGTATTAAGTTAGTCATATAATCTTAGTATTGATCATTTATGGGAATGTGTATCATGTTTGTAATCATTCTATGTCGATGATTTAGTATATTCATACGTGTGTGCTGAAACCACATAACCTTTTTGAAAAGGTGCAAGATGTGCCGCAGTTAAATACTGCTGTTACACGCTTACAGACAAATACTTATGTTTGCTATGAAGAATTTGTAGTTGAGTAGTTGTAGTGGTGTAGTATGAGACTTGTTAGTCTCAAAGGGGGGAAATGTAGAATAATTTTATAATATTCTTTACATCATGCTTATTATATTATGTTATTTACTATTGTTCATATAATGCATGTCTCTGTGAGTTATAGTATGCTAGTAGACACAGGCGTAGAAAAGACATGTATCCTTTTTCTGTTCGCCAGCCTGCCATGTTTCATTTTTACGGCAGCCTCTTGGCAGCTGGACAGTTTGTTTTTTCTAAAGTTAAGACTACAGGTCAATTCTCTCTCTGTCTCCCTCTGGTGTAAATGAGGCTCATTGGACAAGAAATGTGACACTATGATTTGTTGCACAACACCTGGCATTTGGGAGGACTTGATGGAGACTTGATGGAGACTTGATGGAGGCTGAGAGGGCCTCCCAAGGGGTCACGGACCATGACCTTTGTAGGGAGGGGGGAACAATTGTGTCTTGACGAAGAGTCCATGGAGAGTTGACGAACTCCCAAGAAATAGTATAAATAGATGGAGCGGAGAGCGCTCCGCGCGTCAGTTCTTTTGGTCAACCTGACTGCCAGGAGGGTTTTTTGGAAATAAAGTCCTCCTTTTGCATTCTGACTCTTACTCTGCCTGATTTTTCTGAGGAGAACTACGATGGAAGACTTCGAGAACCAAGAGTGGATATACTTGAGGATTTTACGTTTTTTCTGGAATATATGTTTGTGGGGTTTTTTGCACCGTGACTGGCCTAGGATACTTTTTAAATAAAATTCCACGACAATTTCACTCCATTTATAAGACTAAGTTTGGTAAAATTTACTCACCAGAGGCTCACATTTCAAACACACTCCAGGCACAGGGCACAATACAGGGCTCTCATCAGTCCAGGATCCCACTTTTAAGAAACAGAGACATGAGGATTCAGTTATGTGTAACCTTTACAGCTTAGCCTGGGATGTGGCTAACGACTGGAGCTAGCACCACATGCTAGTGCCGAATGCTAATCAACTCAACTCACGTTTTCCTCCATTTTCCGTTGTGAAATCTACCATCTACCATGGAAAAGGAAGGGCTCCACTCTCTGCTTCAACAGTAGAAGCGACTGAGATTTGGAATATCTGGGTTTTTTAGACAAAAAACCGGCGTAGTCTGCAGCAGAAGCTAGCAAAACCACTGCCTCTCACACGATGCAGCAGAGAGAGAGAAAAAAACGGAAGCACTCAGGCACTACGCCCTGGTGTCGTCTGATTGGTTACACTATTACATCAACTCCTCATGTCACCCGAATCTTTTACAATTTCAGAAAAACACTTTTACCACACATGAAATGAAATAAAATACTCTTTTTAAACAAATAAATGAACTTCTGTGTTGATATTTTTAAGTTATTTACATATTTGTGATTTCTAACCATAAATCTTATTTATTCATTTTATGCAGAATTTCAATTTATCTGTAACATGAAAAAAAAAAAAAAAGAATTTATTAATTTACTGGTTGAATAAATCAAATGGTGGGCTGGACCGTTAATGAGCCCTGGTAATCTGGGTTACACTGGTCTCAGCTGGACTGATTGAAGGAGAGTCTGACTGAGAGTCTGAGTCTGTCAGTCTGCTGACAGGCTGGAAGTGAAGCTCTTTTTAACACTGATGGACAAATGAAGCTTTCTGAAGCTCTGATGCTGGATGGAAGCTTTTCTACACCGTCCTCTTTGGTGCCACCTGGTGTCCAAAAGTCTGAAGACCAGCTTGAATGAACTGCTCTATGATGGTTCCCCACGAGTTCAGTTCACTGCTTCTCTTTATGATCATGTGACCAGGCCCGCTGACAGGGGGGGACAAACGGGTCTGTTGTGCCCGGGCCCAGGGTTGGGGGGGCCCAGAATGAAAGATGGGGGGGCCCATCCAGCACCCCACTCACGGCTCTCGATCCAGCATGCAGGCACCGTGCTGCACCGCTCCGTGCGCAACGAAAGAATCTTTTATTGAATTTATACATAAATAATTTAGAAGAATGAACTTTCCTGGATTGAACATGTGCCATAGTGTGGTCTCCTTTTGCTTGTGACTTCTTGACGTTTGTGAATGTAACCCAAACCGCAGGTCGCTTCTGGCTCCCGTCGCATCCGACTCTGCATTGTGTTTTGGAACTGTGATCGTGCGGATGTAGTGCTGAAGGAGCCGGACACACGGTGGCGTTGAATCGTGGCTCTGACCGTTTATTTCCACGTTTGATTCCTTACAGCAACAGAACAGAGACTGAGGCTTAGCAACAGACATGGATTGCATAGCAATGACAAGATAACTATCAGAAATTACAGAGACCAGCTCACAACATCCTTACCTTACAGCAACAGAACAGAGACTGAAGGAAAATAACGTTTTTGCGCGTTCTACACTGCAAAAAAGGATAACCTAAATACAAGATATCAACACTAAATTAAAGAAAAATACTCTTAAAACTAGTGAAATTATCTGTCCATGCAGCAAGTGAATTTTACTTAAAACAAGATCTTGATATAAGAATATTGAACCAAGAAATAAGTCTCTGTATCTGAAATTTATCTTAAATCAAGTGAGATGAGACATTTGGACTGATAACAAGACTTTTGAACTTAGTAAGATTTTGAATTTTTGCAGTTTTTGCAGTGTAGCTGCTGCGCCACTACGGTGGCCTCTAAGGACCAACAGTCCTAATTACTGAACTCCAAAACAATACAAACCAAAAGAAAAAATGAGGTTGCAGCACCATCTAGCGACCATAATGGGCAACTGTCCTACATCCACCCCTTCTTTAATTAATGGCGTCCCAGCCATCGGAACAAGATAAATTACATCAAGTCCACCTATGCCACACGTGAACAAAGAGAACAGTCTGAAAATACAGAACCATATCAAAAAAAAAAAAAAAAAAAAAAAAGAATGACATAAAGTGTGACTTGCAGTGATGTGTAATAAAAGAAATGTGTCAGCACCCCCTGCTAAGCTCAGTGGGTTTTTGTTTTTTTTTCTTTGTGTGTGTGTGTCAAGCTATATGTGACCTGCTGCTCTCCTAGCTTTGGCCTTCTGCCACAGCTTCCATCCTCTCTCCACCTTCAGCCGATCCTCTTCTGATTCCACAACTCGTGATTCATAGGACAGTTTATGTGGGGGACGTCGATTTCTTGGAGGATTCCTCCTTGGAGAACTGGGCTAGGGGGGCAGTTTGGTGTTTCTGGCTGCTACCTGTTTCTCTTCACCTTCACTCACTTGTTCTGTCTCCACATCCCCTTCCTCCAGGTCTTTAGGTCCATCCTGTCCATTCGCCATCCGAGATACACACTTCTCCACCTCTTCCTCCGTGCATTCCACCTCCAGGTCCTCCATTGTGTCTGTCTCCTGTTGTATTACCAGTCCACTGGCCTGCTCTCCAATGTCCTCTGTATCCTCCATCTCAATGTTCTCCTCTGCATCTGACTCAACCCCTCTTTCAGTCATCCCACCAGCCTGCTCCACAGGAAGAAACATACACTGTGTCAAGAGATTGCGATGGACCACTCTCTCGGTGTCGCCATTTTCCAAGCGCACCACGTACACAGGTAAGTCAGGCTGCCTCTTAACCACAATGTACGGCTGGGACTCCCACTTGTCTCCCAGTTTCTGTCGCCCCTCCACGTGACATACTTTGACCAGAACTCTGTCACCTGGGCTGAAGACTTGACCTTTTGCTCTCTGATCATAATATTTTTTCTGAAGTCCCTTTGCCTGGTGCGAGGTCTGATTAGCCTGGGCATAGGCCTGTGACAGACAGTCATGCAGAGTCTGAACATAGCTGCTGTATTCACATGCACAGGTTCGCTTGTTGGAGGTGTGGAGCCCAAAGATCAGATCAATAGGGAGCCGGGGATGTCTGCCAAACATCAGGAAGTATGGGGCATATCCTCTCGAATCATGGCGTGTGCAGTTGTAAGCGTGTGTCATGGCATCCACATGCTCATGCCACCGGGGCTTCAGGTGAGGTTCCAGGGTCCCAAGCATGTTCATGAGAGTGCGGTTGAACCTCTCAGTGGTCCCGTTGCCCTGGGGATGATAGGGGGTTGTGTGGGTCTTGGTGATGCCAGTACACTTACACAGCTCCTTCACAACAGCGCTTTCAAAATTCCTTCCCTGATCTGCATGAAGTTTTGCCGGGAAACCTAAACGACAGAAGAAGTTTTTCCACAGTACCCTGGCAACGGTGTTGGCCTTCTGGTCTTTGGTTGGGTATGCCTGCGCGTAGCGTGAAAAGTGATCAGTGACGATGAGGACATTCTCTATGCCACCCTTTGACCTCTCCAGAGTCAGAAAGTCCACGCATACGAGCTCCATGGGGGCAGAGCTGTGAATGCTAACCAGGGGGGCTCTGATACCAGCTGTTGGAGTTTTTCTTAGGCAACACCTCTCACACTTCTCACACCAAGCCTTGACCTCTTGAAACATCCATGGCCAGTGAAACCTCTCCCTTATCAGCTACACAGTCCTCTCAAAACCTAAGTGCCCTGAGTCATCATGGAGAGCTGTCATAACTGTTTCACGCAACTTCTCTGGAAGTACTAGCTGCTCCACCACACCTCTTTGGCTGTCTCGGATGCATCGATACATGATGCCATCTCGTACCACTAACCTCCTCCACTCCTTTAAGAGAAGGCATACCTGCCCACCGTCACTGATCCTCTCACCGTGGCTTGGCTTCATGTTCCGACTCTTATAATGTAAGACAGGGCCGATAACAGGATCCGCTCTCTGCTCCGTGCGGATCTCCTGTTTAGTCATGACTGGCAGTGACTCTGTGCCCACATCACGATAGGGCTCGTCAGGTCTCGGGAGCTCAGGTATCGAGTCCTCAGTGGCAGAGGTGCACTGAGTCGTGGGGTCAGTCAGGTCCTTTGCTGCCTCATGCCATGCTCAGGCTCATTGGACTCCACTCGCTGGGGGCATGTTTGCAGGACCTCAGTGACTTCCTGGGTGGACATACGAGAGAGGGCATCAGCGTTGGCATTGCTCTGGCCCCTCCTGTACTGGACATCAAACTCAAAACCAGCCAGCCGAGACACCCACCGCTGGCCTGTAGCATCCAGCTTTGCAGAGGACATGACATACTTGAGAGGGTTATTGTCTGTCTGGACTGTGAATCTGAGTCCATAGAGGTGGTCGTAAAACTTGTCTGTCACTGCCCATTTTAGAGCGAGGAACTCAAGTTTGTGTGCAAGATACCGTGTCTCAGCTGGGCTCAGACCTCTGCTGGCAAAGGCTATAACCCTCTCCACACCACCCTGGACCTGAACCAAGACTGCACCAAGTCCCTCCCCCGAGGCGTCAGTCTGAAGGATAAAAGGCAGGCTGTAGTCAGGATAGCCCAAAAGTGGAGCAGATGTGAGCCTTTCTTTTAAGGCCTGGAAGGCCTCTTCGCACTCATTCGACCACAAGAAGGGTGGGTCAGGGACCTGGCTTTTCTTCCCGCCCCTCTTCTTCTTTCTGGGATCGCCAGTTGTGAGGCTGTATAATGGAGCAGCCAGGACGGAGTATCCACTCACGTACCCTCTGTAATAACCAGCGAAACCCAGGAATCGCAGCACTTCCTTGCGGTTCGTAGGTCTAGGCCAGTCCTTAACCCTGCTTATCTTTTCCGGGTCTGTCCGAACTCCCTCAGCAGACACCAAATGACCCAGATACTGCACCTCCTTCCTCATCAGCTGACACTTAGAGGGCTTCAGTTTCAAACTGTGCTCCCGAAGACGATCAAACACCAACTGCAGTCTCTCCAAATGCTCCTCAAAGGTGGTGGAAAATATGATGAGGTCATCTAGGTAGATCAGCAGGTGCGTGAAGCTCAAGTCCCCAAAACAGCAAGTCATAAGCCTCTGAAAGGTGGAGGGGGCACTCTGCAGTCCAAAGGGCATTCTGTTGGCCTCAAACAGCCCCATCGGTGTGCTGAACGCTGTCTTATGCTTGTCATGCTCTGCCACCTCCACCTGCCAATACCCTGACGTGAGGTCCAGTGTAGAGAAGAACTTTGCTTGCCCCAGAGCTTCCAGGGCCTCCTCTATTCTGGGCAGAGGAAAGGCATCCCTCACACTACAGGCATTTAGTTTTCGGTAGTCTATGCACAACCGCAAGGAGCCATCTTTCTTGGTCACAACTACTACCGGCGAAGCATACAGACTTCTACTGGGCCTGATGACTCCTGCAGCCTCCATTTCAATCAACAGCTTTCTCACGTCTTGCCACTGTGATGGGGTATCCTACGGTAAGGGAGCCGAAAGGGCTTAGAATCAACCAGAGGGATTTCATGCTGCACGGTTGTTGTATGGCCATAGTCCAGGGGATGCCAGGAGAACACGCCTGCATTTCTCTCCACAAGGTCTTTAAGAAGGGAACGCTGGTGCTCACTCTCCACTGCTGCCTCACTCAGGTCCACACCACAACTCACCACAACTTGGTTCAGACTCAGGCATGTGTCTTTGTCGCTGCCATTGAAACATTCACTCTGCTCCTTGCCTGAAAAATCCACTACACTGCTCACCAGGGTGACATTTGCCAGAGGTGTGTGTGGCTTGATGGTCATAGCATGCTGGGACATGTTCAACACCCTGACGGGGGCGCGTCCTCTCTTCACATCGGCCAGGACTTTGGCAACCAAGAGGCCTTGAGGAAGCTGCACGGTGGGGTGGCTGTCAAACATTGCAGTGTATGTCTGTTTTTGTGGGCCAGCTTTTATCTTGCACATAAGGTTAACTTCTTTTCCTGCCGGAATGCGTATTTTATGGCCAGTGTACAATGCAGGGCCCACTACATCATCCACACCACATTGTTCTGTGTCCCCAACCTCCAATAGTGCAGTGTACCACTCTGGATGGTTCTCCCTGATTCGGTGGGGGAAGTGCTGGACGTAGGATGCTTGGAGGTGGCGTTTAGTGGCACGGAGAACATTAGTACCCACCAGCAGAGGGACAGTGGAGCGATACTCGGAGTCAGTCACAACAAAAACTGGTACATCTTTGAACTCTTTCCCCAGCACATTCAAGTCGATACACAGGACACCATGGTAGGTAACACTCTGACCGGCTGCACCTTCGATGGGAATTTCAGAGGGCCGGAGCTGTTGTCCCTGAAGGGTGGGGTGGTTGCACCAGTATTTATGTGTAATACTGGTTATCTGAGAGCCAGAATCAAGGAGTGCTTTGCACTTCAAACCATTAACTTCCACCTCCCCTTCATTCCTGGGTCCAACCAGAAGCGTTGGCACTCCTCCCTCTCCAGTCCTGTTCCCTTGCAGTGGGGGGTCTTTTTGTTTGCCCACGGTTGCCCCAGCGACCATGGGCTCTAGCCGTTTAAAGGCCCAGCTGGGTGCGGTGTTGTCCCTTCTGCTGAGGCCGTTGGTTGAGAATGGTGAGTCTCTGTTTGGCTGGGGCCTGGGAACACAGCTCTGCAAACCCGGGCTACATGTCCCTGCTTCCCACACCAATGGCATGTGACAGTCGAAGTGCGTGTTGCAGGACGAGGGGCTGGCAAGACACTTGGTGGATGGACAGGGGCAGAGGAAGATGCAGCAATTATTGCTTCAAGATGAACCAGCTTAGCCATCTGCTCTTCCTGGCGTAGGGCCAAAGTCTTGACCAGCTCTGTCAGC
The DNA here is from genome assembly GCF_902148845.1 of Salarias fasciatus. NCBI lineage: Eukaryota > Metazoa > Chordata > Actinopteri > Blenniiformes > Blenniidae > Salarias > Salarias fasciatus. The sequence goes on from NC_043759.1 coordinate 26,788,529, forward strand.
TCTGACACCTCTGACATATGTGCAGCCTTCTCCGTCTTCACACTTAAACTACGCTCTGATGCAACCTGAACTTCTGCATAGGCTTTCTTGGGTCTGTTAAATGACTGGAACTTCTTTGTTTCTTTTGCCAGATTTCTGAGCTCATCTTGCAGCTCCCTGAAGCTCAGAAGATGGGGTTTCATTGGAGAGATCCTCATGTACACTCCCTCATCAGTTAGCCCGCGTAGGAACTGCCTGGTGAGCTTACTGTCACGGTCAGGGAAGAGCTTGCCACCTCTCTGCGTCTCTTCAACAGCCCGCAACGTTGCCTCCAGAGCTATAGCGTAGGAGCAGGCAGACTCTCCTGGTCTCTGTCCACGTTCATAGAAGTCGGCCAGTGGGTCCAAGGAGCCCTGGGTGTCACCGTACTCGGCCCTCAGTTCTTCAAATGCCTTTTGGGGGGTTTGGTTATGGGGGGGTAGATTCAGGATCAGCTTTTGGGCCTCACCACTCAGGTGACGTACCACGGTGGAGAAGCAGAGGTGAGGGGGGAGCTCTATTGCCTCCAGGAGATACTGCATGTCACGAATCCAGTCCTCTATAAGCATCTTGCCATCAGCATTACCAGAGAAAATTTGAATATTCTTCACCTGGTGAGTCTGCAGGAAACCGCCATAGGTTGCTGGTGGCAGGCTTGGGGTGGCTGTTGCTCCGACAGGGGCATAGGGCATGTGTTGGGTGGAGGGCAGAGGTAAGGGGGTAGATGGGGGGACTGCATCTGGGTACATGCTAACTGGAGGGGCTGAAGTGTGGGAGGGAGGCAAGTAGTCAAAGGCTGCATTGGTAACGTACAAGGGGACGGGTGCAGCTGTGGTGGGATACTTCATGATGTCCGTTGTGTTTGGTGCTGGAAAACTGGACACAGAGGCTTGCGGCGCAAATGAGGTAATAGCATGGTGGTTGGGAACTGGGGGCCAGGCTGATAAACCTGTGTTGAATAAGGGGGGGTTGCTTGCTGGTTCAAAGTAGGCTGCTGAACAACTTGTCCCTCCGGGGAGTAGGACGGTGGGGCACCATGAGGTGGCAGGGCTGGTGTCGGTCTGTGCACGCTGGACTGGTAGGCCAAGGGGGTTGCATTTGGAGTAACAGGCGCAGGTAATGTTGAAACTTTAGCAGGAGCAGCATGAGGTTCAGTATATGCTGGGGTAGGCTGTGTGGCCAGGTGCCCAGTGACTGGGGTCTGATACTGCAGCTGCTGACTGGGGTACACATGGAACTGGGTGCTTAGCTTTGGCCTTACAGATGGCTGTTGGATGTTGATGGGAGCTTCTGCACTGGAGAGACGGGCATGTGTCCTCCTTGGGGTTTCATCGTGGAGTGCCAGTCCAGCTGCAGGTGTGGGTGGAGGGCCTGCTGCTGCTGCAAATGGCCCCTGCTTTCTTTCAGGGTCAGCATAATCACTCATCATCTTCAATGTTCACTATCTCCGGTTTAAACAGCAGAATAAAATGTATGTGGGTGTGTGTGTAAATTACTTTGCTTGGGTGTAGGTAACTGAGTGGATGTGCCAACCAAATCAAGATTTGTGACACCACAATTCCTAAATAACCCAAAATTCACACTAAACACACAAATGAATCTCAGAGCATCATTACATAACTATATGGGTAGCACGAAGTGGATTAATGAGAAGTGAGGGAGGAAAAAAGATACAACACTTGCTTATAGTAAATCACAGATTGTCCTTGCAGTTGTTCAAACAGAATATATTCATTTACCAGTAATAACTAGTAATTGCGCTCCCCTTTCTCTTCTTTTTGTTTTTTTTTTTTTTAGACTATCATTAAACAAAGAAGATCTCACATAAACAGCACAGTATAACAAATTGGATTTCAACTTTCAGAGGAGATGTTGGAGAGGATAATTGTCCTAGCAACGATGTAAATGGGATGATTACCGTCAAACACAGTGGTGCTGTGGACATTGCTGCCGACGGCCGATAGTTTCACTTTCTCCTCGGTCTCAGAGCGCCACGATCCGGGTCACGGCACCAAAGATGTAACCCTAACCGTGGGTCGCTTCTGGCTCCCGTCGCATCCGACTCTGCGTTGTGTTTTGGAAGTGTGATCGTGCGGATGTAGTGCTGAAGGAGCCGGACACACGGTGGCGTTGAATTGTGGCTCTGACCGTTTATTTCCACGTTTGATTCCTTACAGCAACAGAACAGAGACTGAGGCTTAGCAACAGACATGGATTGCATAGCAATGACAAGATAACTATCAGAAATTACAGAGACCAGCTCACAACATCCTTACCTTACAGCAACAGAACAGAGACTGAAGGAAAATAACGTTTTTGCGCGTTCTAGCTGCTGCGCCACTACGGTGGCCTCTCAGGACCAACAGTCCTAATTACTGAACTCCAAAACAATACAAACCAAAAGAAAAAATGAGGTTGCAGCACCATCTAGCTACCATAATGGGCAACTGTCCTACATGAACATAATAGACAGAAAAATGTAATTCATAATAATGTTCAACACAATCTGATGGGAACCTGGTTGTTCTGTGAGGTTCCTGTCTCATATCTGTTCTTAACTATGGGTCATAATGAATGAAGGTTTCCGCAGAAACTCTGAACTTCCACCTGGGTTCTTCTTTACGATCTGTCCAAGAAAGTCTATTGGAGCCACATCCAGAGTCAGAGTGAGCCCTGTTCTAGAAGAATGCTCCAACATTCACATCAACACTCCTGAAGCTGGAAGAGTTGAATCTGTTCCAGCTCCAAATGGGAGACCCACAGCATATTAAATCCTCTACTTTAATGGAAGGTCACTCAAGGTCATCTGATCTTGGAAAACTAGCATGTATTCAGATGTAGCATCTCCCCAAGGCTCCGCCCAGCTCCCACCCCATTGGAGGAGCTCCCGCTGTTACGGGGGAACTCACTGGACGCGGAAGCACTGCGCACGGAGTTTCTGATCACCTCCCATGTTAACCTATCTGACTGCCCGCACACAACGCGTATGGCAGGCCATTAGAGACAATAATCGTCATTCAGTTACTCATCAGTAAAGAAAAAAACGCCGCAAAAAACGGCCGCGCCCGCCACGGCTCACGCTCTGCAGCGCGCCCACTCTGCTTCGTTCTATTTTTCACGCGGGGGGCATCTGATTGATTTCTTAAAGGTGTAATACAACATTTTGATTTCCGGGTGGATCACCTAAATAATTGGTGGGTCTGTTTGTCAATCATTCTGACGAGCTGCTTTCGTAAGGCGGTTCTACGTGCTTGCGCCCAATCAGCTTCTCCCTTTTGCGCATGCGCATTCAGAGTGTTTATGTAGCCGGTGAGCTTCTGAACTCGTACTTACCGATGGCAAGTCTGACATAATGAAACTGTAGCTGTTTCGGAAAAAAAAAAAGCTTTATTTATGAGCGAGGCGGATCGCAGAAACTGTACAGAGCCGTGCACGCCGGAGAAGAGGAGATCGCGCTCGTACACTTCCGCGTTTTCTGGGAGAAGCAGGAGAGCCGGGCGGATGGTCTGGCGCATGCGCGTTGTTCAAAAAGTGAGTAACAGACGTGGGGCTTCGTCTTTTCGAGAAAATGTTGTATTCCACCTTTAAGAGTGGTCCGCGCCTTACATTTGGTCGGAGTTTTTACTGTCCTTTTGCCGCTACAGTTGTCAGATTTTTTTCCGCACCTTTTCCCGTACACATAATGTATTGACTTCTCCCAGGGGGCAAGGAGCATTTCACTCAGTATGACAAAAAGTGCTTTTGGACAACATCATCTGCCCTAGCTTTAAGACGTTCAAATTTGAAATTGTCTTTTTCATCCTTATCTCGCTACACCACATTTTTGAAAATGAAACTTAAGCTGAACCTGGTCAAGGGAACGTGTCTCTGACTGTGCCCCTACCATGTGTGAGAGAGTGGGCGTGGCCAGATACGTTCAAGTGCATCCCGGAAAGTAGGCTGTGAAAAACAGGCTGTTCTGAGGAGGGCTCCTCAGAGCCACATTTTAGACCGCTCAAACTCCGAACATAGGATGAATTTGGGGCAAACAAACTTATATACTATGTTTTTGGGCTTCTGTGACCTACATGACGTGACTGAAAAATAGCATAATATGGGAGCTTGAAGAACCGCCTAGAGTTGCGCATGAATCCCTGAATGGACTCCAACTCAAGGCTGACGTCACCACAGGCTCCTTCCATGGCCTGGACAAGTGGGACATGGGTCTGGGGGTTTCACTCGCATACATTCCACCTCCAAGCAGAGAAGAACTCCTTTACAGTATTGGGTTGAGAAATGGAGAGTACAGCAGGAGGAATAAAGTAACACCATAAAGTGTGGCTGGTCCTGCACCACTGACGTACAAGCAGAGCCCGTTGGAAACTCATACTGTCCCAGATGACAACATCATTAATTCTTTGAGGATCATTAGTGTGATCTGGTGGAACAAGTTGTTCGTGGAGGTCATCAAGGAAGGCCAACAGCAAGTCTGTGTTATAGGTACCAAGATGTACACGGTGGTGCAGGACACCATGATGACCAGGGACCCCAACAACGGCCCGCTGGCCTATGATATATCTTTCCCTGCGCCTCCTCTTGCCCAGATTAAACCCAGCCTCATCTATGAAAATATATTCATATATTTCATTTGCCATGTCAAGCTCCTGGATTTGCTGAAAGAACAGAGAGAATGCAAGTTACTGTATGGACAGAGAGGTCAAAAGACACTGTAGAAAACGAAAAATAAAAGTATTACTGTACATCACAGGTTGGCTACAATACCTGTATGTCAGTGCCTTACGGTACTGTATGGGACTTACAAGCACAAACTGGTGCCATAGCTCCATCACGTAGTCTTTGTTTCTTTTGAATGGGACCCTGTAGACCTGTTTCATAGCTAATGAATTCCTCTTGAGGACGCAGTCCAGTGTAGACCACGGTCCGGGAGGGGGGGGGCTTGGGATAGCGGCGGGAGCTATGGAGGCATACATCCATGGACTGGGGGGGTGTACCGGCGGCCAAGGCATACATCCGTGGCGCAGTGGGGCGGGGCCGTCTATTCGGGGGGGCGTGAGTCCGCTTGCAGGCCTGGGGGGGGGGGGGGGGGGGGGGGGGGGGGGGGGGGGGGGGGCAGGGGGGCGTGCGTGACTGTGTTGGAATCCAGTCGCAGGCCGGATTGGACGGTTCGGCGGGCCAGATTTGGCCCACGGGCCGCCAGTTGCAGACCCCTGGTATACAGTGTACTGACCTGAATTTGTTGAGTTTTAAACACTTGTGTGTTGCAAGTTGATACCACTGAGATGTTACATGAAGTGTGTGAAGCAACAGAACATTGCTTGTAGTGTTTTGACAACAAGTTAATGCGCAATTGACTGCAGAGTGTATTGTCGGTTGAAGCTTTGAGCTTTTACATAAGAGGTGTGTGCAACAACTGAACATTGTGTGTAGTGTTTAGACAACAAGGTGATGTGAGATTGGCGTCAGAGTGTAAAGAGGGAAAGTCAGAGTCTACTGGAGTCATAACGGAGTGTGAAGTAGTGACAATTCAGGTCGAACAAATGGTACGTGAAGTTAAGGTTGTGCAAATTGTGCCAAAGTTTAGATTTTTGAATGTTAACAATCATTAAAAACTGTAACATTGAACAACACTCTAGAAACCCCGAGATCCATCCTAAGAGAGGCATTGAAAGACATTTTAGAGGACAGTTGATATTATGGAAAAGGTCAATAATGAAACAACAAAGAGACAGTTGTATAAAAGATGAATTAAAAGAAAAAGACAACATTCATCTACACCCTCAAATATATTATACCATAAGAAATTATCATTACAGACTGATCTACAACTCATGTCCTCTGAAAAACAGTCAAACTTCTGACCAAAGCAAAGAGGAAATTTTATGAACAAGGAGAAAGTAAAGTTCAAATTTCAGCCCAAAAAATAAAGAAACGAGCCGCTTCAAAGTTGATCCCAGAAATATGCTCCAGTCCAGGCAACCCTGTCTGTACGAAGTTACATTCAGAGACAAACTGCATTCTCAAATACGCTGCTCAGAAGAACAAATATTGTTCCTAATTATGTTAATCTGTGACGGACTTTCATTACACTGGTTCAGACAGATTTTGCTTTTCCTTGACCTAGATCTCTGTTGGATTCACTACAAAGGGTTAAATGATGCTTCACTGGTTGTGGCGTTTTTAACATTCTAATCCACTGTGTTGGCAGCAGCAGCACTGCTGGACTTGTGGAGTTGTGCTACTTGTATTGATCATAGATTGAACATGAGATCAGGGTGTGGCTGTGGCCCTGGGCCCTGGTGCCTGGGGGCTGTCCCCTTCCATTGGGGTGGGGGGGTCGGCCTGGCTGTGGGGGTCGGCCTGGCTGGGGGGGCTGGTCGGCTCGGGCGTGCTGCCACGGCCCGGGTCGGTGCATTCCCTGGGGTCTGGTTGCTGCCCTGGAATCCAGGGCATCGGGGTGGGTGGTTGTGGAGGTGGGGGACAGGGGGGTGGGGTGGATGGGTGGGGGGGTGGTGGACGGGGGGTGGGGTTGATGGGGGGGGGTAGATAGGGGGTTAGTGGTGGTGGGCTGTGGGGGTTAGAGGGTTGGGGAAGGTTGGTGTGCGTGTACATGCATGTGTATATGTTTGTGGGTGTGTATGTGTGAGTATGTATGTATGTTTTTGTATGACTTGGTATGTATGTATGTGTATGTGAGTGTGTGGGTGTGTATCTGGATATGTATGTATATGTGTGTGACTGTGTATGTGTAAGTGTGTATGTATGTGTGGGTATGTTTCTGTGAGCCTGTATGTATGTGTGTGTGGGTGTGTAACTGTAAGTATGTATGTATGTGTGGGTGTATATGTGTGGGTGATTGGAGGTATGTATATGAGGAGAGAGTGTGGTGCCCTGTGCGGGGGGGGGGGGGGGGGGGGGGGGGGGGGGGGGCTGGGGGTGGTGGGCCCTGGGTCTGGGTCCTTCCACTGCCCCCTTTCTGTCCTCACCTCCACTCCTCCTGATGTATGATGGTGGTGTGCTTCTTGGGTCGATGGCTCTCTGGCTATGGTCGCTGTCCGCCCTGGTCCTGGGGTGGGGGGGTGGGGGGGGTTGGCGCTCCTGGCCCTGTCCTTCATCCGGGGGCTCCTGGGTGACAGGGGTGCTGCAGCATCCCCGGACCCCCCTCTCCCCCTGCTCTCATGCACACACATGTAGGGCTTTGGGAGGCGGGCTTATCAGGTAGGGTGTGGTGGAGGGGGCCGTCTAAGTGGCCTCAATCACTGCACCCTTCAGTGGCTCGCCTCTCAGTCTTAATTGCACTTAGTCATCTAACACGACCAAATACATACAAACACACATGTCGGGGGGTCTTGGCGCGCTGTGTCGGGGTGGGGCTGTTCAGGTAGATGGGACTGCTCCTTTGGCCTCACTCGCAGTACGGTGTGGTTACTGTCCCTCAATTTTAATCGCAAACAACATATACTCCATCAACAGTCATGAGCCCGAGGGGGGGGGGGCAATGGGGTCTTCTGCGCCCCCGTTTCCGGATTCCTTCTAGTGGGGGGCGGGGGGGCTGTTGTTTTCCCCACAGGCCTGGGGTTTGGACCGGCTGTGGTTTGGGGGACTGCTGGCTCTGGGGGATGCATACCTGTCTGCAGCGGTGGGGTTTGGGGGTGGGTGGCGGGGGGGCCTGGATGTGGGGTTGGTGTTCCCTTGCCTTCTGGGGGGTCTCCCACAGGACATGACGGTTGGATGACGTGGGAATGTGAGTGTATTTGGGGTAGGGTTGACTCTGTGTGTGTGTGTGTGTGTGTGTGTGTGTGTGTGTGTGTGTGTGTGTGTGTGTGTGTGTGTATGTGTGTGTGTACGAGGGGGTACCCAAAAAAAAACGGAATTTGGTCAGAAAACAATAATAATAATGAGTTCCGACTTCTGGCCGTCAGATGTGCAGCAGGTAAGCCTCATGCACATCTGTGAGAAATTTGAGCTCCGAGAGTTACACTGACGCCTGTCAGGCGCTATTTATAGCAACAGAGTGCAGAGGCGGTCTGTGATTTTTTTCCAAAATGGCGACATTGACTGGGAAGCCAGAGCAGCGTGTAAACATTAAATTCTGCTTTTTGCTGGGAAAAAACAGCAGTAGAAACACTCACCTTGTTGCAGCAAGCCTACAAGGATGATGCTCTGGCAAAGAATCAGGTCCATGAGTGGTTTGGGTGGTTTAAAAAGGGCCAGATGTCCGCGCGTCGGGTGCGCTCAGCCGTGAAAACAAGGCTGAGCTGCTTCTTCGCTGTCCAGGGTCTCGTCCACAGCAAGTTTGTCCCTCCAGGTCAGACTGTAAACCAGGACTACTACATGGAAGTCCTCAGACGGCTCCGTGAGGATGTGAGGAGGAAGCGGCCCGCGGAGTGGCGGAGTGGAGCCCGGTTGATCCACCACGACAGTGCGCCAGCGGACACGGCGCTGCGCGTCACGCAGTTTCTGGTGAAGAATAAGATGAATCTCCTCTCCCATCCCCCTTATTCGCCAGATGTAGCCTCGAGTGACTTTTTCTTGTTCCCCAAGTTGAAGAAGGAGCTGAAGGGACAGCGGTTTGCAGATGTGGAGGAGGTGACAGAAAAATCGCAGCCGGCAAAAAATGGCACTTTTACGCGCGGGTCTGATGACGCATTGGTGAAGTGGGAGACACGGCTGGAGCGCTGCATGAATGCAGATGGGGATTATTTTGAAGGCGACGGTGGTGTTTTATTTTGAAATGTCATAAATAAAAAGTTATAATCAAATTCCGTTTTTCTTTTGGGTACACCCTCGTATGTGTATGTATGTGTATGTATGTGTGTGTGTGTGTGTGTGTGTGTGTGTGTGTGTGTGTGTGTGTGTGTGTGTGTGTGTGTGTGTGTGTGTGTGTGTATGAGCGTGCTTGCTAGTGTGTGTGTGAGTGTGTCAGAATGTGAGTGTGTTTGGTTTAGGGATGAGTGGTTGTGTGTGTGTGTGTGCGTGTGCGTGTGTATGTGCGTGCTTGCTGGTGTGTGTGAGTGTGTCAGAATGTCAGTGTGTTTGGCTTAGGGATGAGTGGTTGTGTGTGTGTGTGTGTGTGTGTGTGTGTGTGTGTGTGTGTGTGTGTGTGTGTGTGTGCGTGTGTGTGTGTGTGTGTGTGTGTGTGTGTGTGTGTGTGTGTGTGTGTGTGTGTATGTGCGTGCATGCGTGGCCGGAGTGCTGGGGGGGTGGGGGGGGGGGGGGTACTGGCCTGGGGTGGGTGGCCGCCCGTGTGGGCCGGTTCTCCCGGGGGGGTCATGGCCCTCCGCCTGTGTGGGGGGTCGGTTCTTGGGCTCTTGGGCCTTGGGCTCTGCCCGCCCCAGGCGTCCCGGGGTGGACCGGCTCCTGCCGGTCATGGCTCCGCAGGGCCCGGGCCCCGGGACCACCGGGGTCCCCGGCCGGGGCTTTCCTCCGCCTCATTTCTGAACCGGAGCGAGGGCGTCTGCCTGGGGGAGCGGCTTGGATCCAGGCGCTGTGATGACGGCCAGCTGTCTGGGCTCTGAGGGCCTCTCTGGCCTGCTTCTGGCCTTCTCAGAGGTCAGAGGTCATATATGCATGATCACTATCACCATCACTATCACCGTCATATTTACATGATCACGCTGATCTTTAATCACTCTTTACATACTCGGTTACCTTGTCTTCTTGTGGTGGTTAGAATAATGGTGATCTGTAGTAGCCCTCTCTTGATGCACGCCCCGAGTTTACTACTAGTTACTACTAGTTACTACTAGTTACTACTAGCTATATTCTAAAAAAAAAAAAAAAAAAAAAAAAAAAAAAGGTTTGTGGTGTCCTTGCATTTCCTTCCTTCCCTACACTTCCTTTTATTTTTTTGGCCTGGTCTGTTCACTAATATGGTTCGTCAGGGGGGAGAAAAAAAAAAAAAAGGAAAAAAAAAATATATGTATGGTTCAGTTAGTTTTTGTGTCGGCTGTCGGCTCTGTTTTGGTGTTGTCTAGATTGGGGTTTGGGATTGTTCTTGGTTGCGTGTGATGCGTCGACAACACTGTTTTGTATTGTGAATCTGTGCATAGGTTGTGCCCCCCTCCCTTTCCCCCTCTCTTTATCTCTCTCTCTTTCTGTCTCTTGCTCTCTGAGCGTTTCCGTCCCGGTCCTGTCCTCAGCCATGCCGGATGCCAGCTTTAAATAAAGGCAGCAGCAGGAGGAGACTCAGTCTCATCCTGCTGCTAACAATAAAATCTGTTCGGATAGTAAAAGGCTACAATTATACAATATTGCACACCCCAGCTGCCGAACAGGACAAGGGAAAAAAAAAACACGAGATCATTGGACCTGTAGTGGACTCTCCCTGCAGGAGGCTCCTGGCCTGTTATTTCAGTTATTTTCAGTTATCAGGTAGTGTATTACTCAAGTGTCTGGGAATGGTTAATTTTTGTTTCACACATTCTCCCTTTTCCTTTTAAACTGACCTTTTAAAATTGTGAAATCAGAATTTGCTTTTAATCCGTAACTGCCTGTTTCTCTCTCCAGCTCTGTCTAAACTCCCATCATCCCTCTAATAGCTGAACATAATTAATTAAGTGAAACACAGACACTGTGCTGCTGGACTGAAACACAGATGTCCTTCTGTACCGTCTCGATCCGTCCCATACCAGCACAACTGCGCAGTGGAAATGCAGCTGTAGGGGGGATTACAGTGGTCCAGTCTTCAACTCATAAAAGCACTGATTGTCTTTTCCAAAGAGGATACAATCTATTTTGCTGTTGTTTGAGTGCAAAAAGTCAGCGGTCATCCTCAAGTCATCATGATCAATGTCTCAGTGATGTTTGTCGAAAGTTGTTCCTCTTTGGAGATGTTGATCAATGATCTGTCATGAAGAAACCATCAATCAAATTGTCCCATTATTCTCCACATTGACTGCTACAGCATTTAAACAGTGATCTCCAGAGGTGGGCACAGTTCTCAGTATTTGTTCAAACTGAGGCTGTCAGTCTTCCTTCAGATTCTAATCCACATTCCATCTGTTATTGTCGGTAATATTCAAATGTATTCCACTTTTTTGAATTCATTTCATCAGTCCTCAGACAAACTGAAAGTAAATCAGCAGATATTCTCTTCATCTTCTTTAGACTCCTTCAGTTCAAGGGGTAAAATTGTGGAACAACCTGGGGAGGCAGCTCAAGGAATGTCCAAATATGAAGTTATTTAAAAAGAAACTGAAAGAAATTACTTTTGAAAAATATATTAAGGGAAATGATTTTTGTTTATAAAAAAGGAAGTGTTATAAATTGTACTGTGAACACAACTGTGTAACAATGAAGGTTGTAATATCTTGAGCTAAAGAGTTAAAGTAAAGAGGGGTGGGAGATAATAAGTGTTACTTCATCCCACTCCTTTTCGAGCTAATATAAATGTGTTTTGTTATTGTATTATGCTGTATTGATTGTAATGATTTTTGTATATTGTAATGTAATTTTTGTTTACTGCCAAGCACTGTGAATGAAATTCAGCTCGAAACAAAATAAACAAAATAAACAAACAAACAGTTTACATCTGATGAAATAAATCATGTCAGACTCAGCAGAAACAGGACTAAAGACCTGCAGCACGGTGCAGCGGGGCAGGTTGTGGAGTTTTTACAGGAGAGAAGATCTGATGTCCAACAGTCCAACAAAGTGTCCTCTCCCCTGATGTCCTGTCTTCTCTGTGTCTCTTTACAGACTTATGACTCTAGACTCTCTGATCCTCACTGTGAAGTGATCTCCTCAGCTCTGAAGTCTGACCTGAAGTCCCACCTGAAACATCTGGACCTGAGTTACAACATCCTGAAGGATTCATCAGTGAAGATTCTGTGTGCTGGACTGGAGAGTCCAAACTGTAAACTGAAGACTCTGAGGTCAGTTCACTGCCTGAAGAATGTGTTTGAGTCAAATGACTGAGAGGAGTTTAGGAGGATTCCAGATGTTGGAGGGATAGATTGAACCTTCTTCAGCTCTCAATCACTTCAACATCAAACTTTGTTATGTAATCTCACATCTGTCTCTCTTTACTCAGGTTGGGGGACTGCAGTTTGTCAAAGACCAGTTGTTCTTCTGTGACCTCAGTTCTGAAGTCCAACCCCTCCCTCCTGAAACATTTGGACCTGAGTGAGAACCAGCTGAAGGATTCAGAAGTTCAGCAGCTGTGTGGTTTTCTGCAGAGTCCAATCTGTGGTCTGCAGACTCTGAGGTCAGTTGAATGTCACTGTTGACACTGTTGACTGTTACTGTTGTAGAAGGAGAAATGTTTGTCAGCAGCTGTGATCTAAGACTCTGATCCTGCAGTGAGAGAGTGGACTGAGCTCAGCAGCAGCTGACTGATGTGTGTGGGCATGAGGAGGAGTGTGAATGTTGTGTGTGATGAAGATCCACAACAACAGAACAGCTGTAGTTCCATCTAAGGAGGACACGGAGGCCTCTGAGGATGAGGATGCCGATGAGCAACAAGAGCCAGACCCAGAGCCAGCTGTCCCCAGCACGAATTTCGCTCAGCCGAGAGGACCAGGGGTCTATTTCACCAAGTAGGTTGAAAATAACTCTGAGTGAAATCCTGAACTCTGTGTTGATCTACTCTGAAAGGGAAAACGCTGGGTTTTCAGTTACACAACAGCTGATTTGAGTTGGATTACTCAACTTCAGGTAGTTTCACCCGGAGTTTAGCACGTGCACGACAACTATAAAAAGCCAGCACTAATGGAGCGCCGATTCGACGAGTCACCATGGCAACAGAGAAGCGGAGAGCGACATATGGAAGCTGGAACACTTTTTTTTTTTTAAATGCAACACCGCTTCAGCAGCAAAAGAGAGGGAGATGTGTCAATGCGTAAGTTTAGATATAGTCCTTTATATCAGAATAATATTAAATATTATTACAGGGAAACTGTTTGAATGGTCACCAGTTAAGGTATTTCATTTAGTTGTAATCCCACGGGGAAGAAGCGCACATGGCAGCAGCTAAAGATGAAATATAAAAAATTTGTTCAAACAGGTAAGACCTCATAATCTAATTGAGGTACATAATTTTAAGCATGTTTAACATTGTAAAGTAGCATAAATACGAAGTGGCTGATGGACTGTGCAGTTGTTTTATGTCACAAATCTATATCATGTTATGTTAAATAATTAATCCTATTTAATCTAATATTATTATCTATTATTTGAGTATAATATTTTGAAAATGTTATTGATACAAATATTTATTTTGTCTTTCATGTCCTTTTCTTCTGTTGGCCCAGATTGTGAAGGTTCTATCTGCCTGCTGGAGCCCCTTCATGCTGCAACCAACCTGAAACTGTCAGCAGGAAATACTCAGAATATTTTTGCCAAATGTTAGTTTGGAAAAATATATGCAAATATACTGAAAGATGTCATTTATCCAGGATGAGGTGGATGAAACCATGTCTGCTGCTGCTGGTTGTTAGGCTGTTGCTAAGGACTCTGAACTCTGACCCGGAAGTACGTCACGAGCTGATTTTTTTTTTTTTAACGGAGTGAGTTTTTGCTCTTAAACTAATTATATTTGTCTACAATTACGCTTCTGTGCATTATATAACAAGTTCTGTTTAATTTTAAGAGAAATATTTATTTTGAATCAGATGTGTGTATTCATCTTCATACATTTGCTGAAACAAGTTTGTTATAAATCAAGCAATCATTAAATCGATCACTCTGTCTGCATTTATGTGTTATAACATTAAGATCATACATTTTTAACTGTTTTAATAGTATTCCAGTAGATTATGAAGTATTGACGTAATGACAACAAAGAAAAGGGTGAAAAATCAACTCATTTCTTTAAGGTGCATTAAGGAGTTTGCACGTTTTATGCGAAACAGCGCCCCCTGCAGGCCTTGGGCGTAATGCAGCTTAGTGAAAAACTCGTGCCTGTTGCTTGCGTGCACGGAAGAGAGAAACTCCGTCTTCACTCGTTTAGTAGCACTCAAGTAAGATTTAAGTTTCTTTTACCTGGTGGAGTCTGTGCTGGAGCTGTGGCAGTGCTAGAAGCCAGTCCTTTCTTACTTTCTGGAAGATCCTGCTCAGTTGTTGCTCACTAAGCATCTGGCAGAGTAATGGCGGACAAAATTAAACCTAACCAGCCGGAGTGTGCATTACGTCATTCCTTTGAAATTCTCCCCCAAAAAATGCTGGTGCCGGACTGGCACTGTGACTTTCAAGTGACAATTTAGCACTGTTAGAGGTACTTGTAATGAATATGTCAGGGCACATTGTACACATCATTAAAAATGTGTAACATATTTATGGTGGAAAATAAGTATTTTTAAGGTTGTAAAACTCCTTAATGTACCTTTGAGATAGATAGAACTTTATTCATCCCTTTGGTGGGACCTGAGGATAAAAGTCGATCTAAAAGCAGCACAACACCACCAGCGTCACGCGCGTGTGCGTAGAGAAGTAGCTCCATCCTGAAAAATGGACTTTTCTGAGCTGTTAACATGGTTAGTGTGTGATTAGCTCACGAAAACTTCTTTTTGGTTGATGTTATCTTCATTCACGCATATTTGAGTATTCTGTAAGAATAATTAGTTCAAGCTCTAGCTCCCTTCACACGACTGATGTGCAGCATGGTGGTGTACTTCAGCACGAAGGAGAACCTCTCACCACAGATGTGCTGCACTAGATCCACCAGACGGAGCTGCAGAGGCCTTCTCTCCAACTTCAGTGTAAAATACACACTACAAGGCCTGTTTCTTTCTTTCTTCATGCTGTTAGAGTTGGATTATTGTCAGACAGTCCTTTAGAGGTGCCCCACAGGGTCATTAAACCCTCTGAGGCTTCGCTGAGACATGAAGCCTGTTCTGACCTTTGACCTCTGTTGCTCTATTGCTCTTATTTGACCTCTACAGCAGATACAGACCTGAAACTTGAACTGCGAGGCCTCTGGGAGCTATAAAATCGTGGCCTGTTGGACTTTTTTCATAAGCTCCTCACAAACAGGAAGTAGCTTCAGGAAGGAAGTGGGGCTTCCAAATTCTACAGATGACTTTCTGGCAGAAGTGTGAACACATCCCACAAATCTCAGCTTATTTGGAGCAAATCTGACCAAATGATGATGCTTAATTGATTCTTTTAACTGGATGCTGCATCGCCCTGTACAGGCAGCAGAAAGGACTTGATGGAGTTTAAACCACCACAGATGTGATCCTGAGGGAAGACAGAAAAACATACTAACATTTCAACTTCCTAAGTTGAATGGAAGCAACTTTATCAGCTGATGACACTGGGGGAAACAGAGTCTGTGACCTTTACCCTCTCAGAGCCTTTGTGAGCAGTCTGGAGGATCAAATCCAGGTTCTGATCTCAAATGTTTCCTTTCTACCCAGAAAATTGAAATTGTAGGAGGGGAGTTTATAGGAGAACACTTTGCCAGGGTTTGGGGAGCTGCTTAAGGGAGTTGGGGTTTGTCTGAGACAGCGCTCGGGCCTCTGATTTGATCCTGACTCCAGACTGCTTACAAAGGCTCTGAGAGGCTTTATCATCAGCTGATGATAAAGCCTAAAGTGTTTGTCGCAGTGTCCAGTTAAAAGAATCAATTAAGCATCATCATTTGGTCAGATTTGCTCCAAATAAGCTGAGATTTGTGGGATGTGTTCACACTTCTGCCAGAAAGTCAGCCGTAGAATTTGGAAGCCCCTCCTCCTTCCTGAAGCTAACTCCTGTTTGTGAGGAGCTTATGAAAAAAGCCCAACAGGTCACGATTTTATAGCTCCCAGAGGCCTCGCAGTTCAAGTTTCAGGTTTGTATCTGCTGTAGAGGTCAAATAAGAGCAATAGAGCAACAGAGGTTAAAGGTCATAACAGGCTTCATGTCTCAGCAAAGCCTCAGAGGGTTTAACGACCTTGTGGGGCACCTCTAAAGGACTGTCTGACAATAATCCAACTCTAACAGCATGAAGAAAGAAAGAAACAGGCCTTGTAGTGTGTATTTTACACTGAAGTTGGAGAGAAGGCCTCTGCAGCTCCGTCTGGTGGATCTAGTGCAGCACATATGTGTTGAGAGGTTCTCCTTCGTGCTGAAGTACGCCACCATGCTGCACATCAATCGTGTGAAGGGAGCTAGAGCTTGCACTAATTATTCTTACAGAATACTCAAATATGCGTATATGAAGAGAACATCAACCAAAAAGAAGTTTTCGTGAGCTAATCACACACTAACCATGTTAACAGCTCAGAAAAGTCCATTTTTCAGGATGGAGCTACTTCTCTGCGCACACGCTGGTGTTGTGCTGCTTTTAGATCAACTTTGATTGATTGATTGATTTTATTTGTTTCATTCTTTTTTAAAAGAAAGAAATGAAAAGGAACAGAAAGAAGTGAGACTTATGATGTCTGCCCCTATCAACATAAAATAAATGACAATTTGTCAAGATTTGTTAACATATCACAAAAAAAAAAAGCAAAATTCAATACAACCATTTCACTTAAAGCAACACTAAGGAACTTTCAGTTTTGGTTGATTTTGGCGGCGCCAGTGGACAAAAGCGGTAGTGTTTTGCCTGACCGAATACTACAGTTCCCATGAGGCCTAGCACGTGGCGTAGTAAAATGCTGCTCCTGGTGGCATGCTGTCAGACTGAACTCGCCTACATTTGTTTCCAGTGGCTGTGTGAAGGATTGATAGCGACGAAGTAATGAATCTAATGGTGGCTAAACAATGTTATCTCATGATGTGACACATGCCGTAAAGCAGTCCGCACATTTGGAGTTTTTTAGTGTGCAGGGTTCCTACCACCCTCGTCACAGCTGCTCAGTCCAAGTCAAAGCAATACTGACGCCCTCAGCCCGTGACAGAGGGTCATTCAACTAGTTGTAAGTCGATGTATCATCACAAAAGATATTAAAATGTTTTATTAAGGTTGAAAAGTTCCTTAGTGTCGCTTTAATCAAAATATAAATACAAAAATTTCACAAATAATTGCAGATCAAATACAACCATTTCCCAAGTGTAAATACAAAAGAAAGAAAAAAAAAAAAACCTTAATGAAATATTTTCAAAAGAAACAATCATTCTAAGTTTGACCATTCTTTAAAACAGAGTCGTACCCTCCCAATAACTGTGCTTTTAAACATTTCTTGAAGATGTGAATGGACTGAGACCTCTTCATTTCACTGTCAAGTTTATTCCATAAACTGATTCCTTTTGTTGTGATGCATCTTTCTTTCAATTTGGTTCTTGATTCCGGTCGTTTGAAAACTTCAGTGCCTCTTAATCTATATTGACTGTCTCGCTTTGCAAATCTATTCTGTAAATTAAATGGTAATTTTTTCCGGTGAGCTTTATACATTGTTTTAAGAAGGTTGAGTTCTACCAATTCTTTCATTTTTAAGGATTTCAATTTTATAAATATTGGGTTAGTGTGGTCTCTGTAACCACTTCCATTCACCACACGAATCGCTCGTTTCTGTAAGAGGAAGAGTGGTTCAATGTAGGTCTTACAAGCATTTCCCCAGACTTCAACACAGTAGGTCAGATATGGTATAATCAATGAATTGTACAACAGAAACAAAGAATTATTGTGAAGTGACTCTTTCAATTTGTACAGAACAGCAATGGTTTGAGAAATCTTAGTTTTAACGTACTCTATGTGGGATTTCCATGTTAGTTGTTCATCCAGCAGTACACCTAAAAACTTAATTTCATTTGTTCTTTCGATCTCTATACCTTCCACTGTCAGTGTTGTGTCAACGTCTGTCGTTCTGTAACTGAAAATCATATATCTGGTCTTACTGATGTTCAAAGATAGTTTGTTAGCGTTGAACCATTTTATAACATTCTGAAACTGTTTTTCTACAATTTCTAATACTTCATTTATATTGTCTCCAGCATAATACAAAGTAGTATCATCCGCAAACAAGATGCATTTCAATAAGCTGGAAGCAGCATCAATGTCATTGATATAAAGAAGAAAGAGTACTGGTCCAAGGACGGATCCTTGAGGAACCCCACAGGTTCCGTTTCCATTTTTAGATTTTATATCGTTGATTTGAACAAATTGTTTTCTGTCTTTTAAATAGCTTTTGACCCATTCGTGAGCAACACCTCTTATACCGTACTTATATAATTTATACAGCAATATGTCATGATCTAGAGTATCAAACGCTTTTTGAAGATCTACGAAGACACTTACTAAGAAACGTTTCTTGTCCATTGCATTTGTAATTTCTTCTGCCAGTTCCATAATTGCTGTGGCGGTTGAGTGATTAATCCGAAATCCATATTGATTGTTACTTAAAATGTTGTGTTTAACAATAAATTTATTTAATCTGATCACAAATAATTTTTCTAAAATTTTTGAGAGTTGAGGAAGTAACGATATAGGCCTGTAATTGGAGACATCATTTTTATTTCCTTTTTTGAAAAGTGGAATTACTTTGGCTATTTTCATACTCTCTGGAAATGTTCCTGTGGTAAATGACAAGTTACAGATGTATTTAAAGGGTTCGATCACGACATCTATTATTTGTTTTATCAGTGACATATTCATGTCTGTATAGTCATTGGAATTTTTATTTGGAAATTTACGAACAATACTGAGTATTTCATTTGTTTGTACAGGCTCAAGAAAGATGCTACGTTCATTATTTTGTATTATTCCACTATTTATGTTTTCGTCTGGGATATTTTGAGATAGATTTTTTCCTATATTCACAAAGTAATTATTAAATTCCTCTACAATGTCCTGTTTTTCAAAAATGTCTATTTTGTTTTTGGTTATATGGTTTGGAATTATGGGTTTAACCTTGCCTTTGTGCAAGACTGTGTTAATTACACTCCATGTGTTTTTTGTACTATTTTTGCTTTTCTCTATTAATTTTGTGTAGTAATCCTTTTTCTGTTGTCTTAGAATTGATATCAGTTTATTTTTATATTTTTTATACCGAACCTCGGCTTCTTTTGTTCTTAGTTTGAGAAACATTCTGTAGAGATAATTTATTTTCTTACAGGCATTTTTCAGACCGCTTGTCATCCATGGGTTATTAATAGTATTTTTCTCGACACAAGCAACTTTGGTTATTTTGCAATTTTTGTTGTATAAATTAATAAGTATCTCCATGAAAGTGTTGTAGGCATTATTTAAATCTCCTGTATAAACTTGCTCCCATTTTTGTTTCTTTAAATCCTCTCTGAATGCCTCAATGGCTTTATTGGATTTGTCTCGTATAAAAATTGAAGTTTTTTCTCGTTCAGGGGTAATGCACAATTTTTTAAAAATAGTAAATACAGGTAGGTGATCACTCACATCGGTCATAAGAATGCCACTAATTATGTCTCCATGTAAAGTTGTGTATATGTTATCAATAATGGTTGCGCTATGGGTAGTAATTCTAGTTGGCTTTGTAATCATAGGACACAGTCCTGCCATTTGCATATAATTTTTAAAGTCATTTGACGCTGCATTATTACCCAGATCAATGTTGAAGTCACCACAGACTATAATTGTTTTATTTTTAACATCTGCAAACAATTCAAGAATTTTGTCTGTGAACAGCTCTATACCAGGCCCAGGTGGTCTATAAACACAACTAACAAGTATATTTTTGCCAATATCGCTGATGATCTCAATTGTGAGCACTTCCATTAAGTTTGGAATAATTACAGTTTTCATTTCAATGACTTTACTATGCAGATTTTCATCTACATAAAGGGCTACTCCTCCACCTCCTTTTTCCACCCTATTTGCATAAAACAGATTATAGCCTTTGATTTGAACTTTATCAATATGAATCTCTTTTAACCAGGTTTCCGTCACAGCAATCACTTTAAATGATTGTTTGATATCAGCAAAAAGCTCATTCATTTTTGGTAATTTCCGTTTTAGACTCTGACTGTTAAAGTGAATGATGGAAAATGCCTCATCCGACACCATATCTGTTCTGTTATTGAATTGCTGAACAGTAAAATAATCACATCTCCCTGGCGTTAGTATGGTATCAGTGATGTCCGCTTCCATGTTGTAAATTTTGTCACTGTTTGTGTCTATATGAGTGTCCATGATTCAGTCTAAGTGTCCATGATGTAGTGCATTCAACCTCTTATCTTCTTTGGTCCATATATCAAGGTGAACATTTATGCTCTGTATTTCTGTAGATCATCTATACTTTTAATTATCGTTACTCTTGCCTCTTCTGGACTACCATTTGACCTGACAAAAATCTTACAATTTGAGGTCCATGTAGCTGATATTTTCTTTTGTTTCCTCAAGAAACGGGCCTCTCGTGCAAGTTCTGCATTCTTTTTTGTTAGATGCTCATTTAAGAAAACATCTGTTCCTTTTAGTCTTTTACCTTGTTTAAGCAGGCCATTCTTTTGTTTTCTGTTTGTGAAGCGTAATATTATGGCCGGTTTTGTTTGTTTGTTTCTTTGTGGAAGAGGATGACAGGCCTCAATATGGTTTTTGTCCACATTTAGTCCTTTTGCATGTAGAAAGGTTATCACCTGCTGCTCTACAGATTCTTCATCTTGGTCACTCTGAACATCTCCACTGGAACCAGTAACAGCCCTGGCGTAAGATCTTGGTTTGATGTTAAGCCCTGTGACAATGACATCATTAATTCTGCTGTATTGTTCCAAATCCTCAACCCTGTTCTCTAACATTTAAATTTTTTTGTCCTTCTCATTATTGAGCAGCTGCAGAGTTTTTACATCCTCTGCTAACTTCAATATTTGTTTTTGCTGTTGCCTGATTACAGTTACTTCTTCTGTCAGCATTTCCAGTGATGTTTTGATCTCTTCAATGTCCTCAGCAGATGCTGCATTCTTTTTTGGTGGCATGTTCTTGTGCAGTGTAACTGTAGCTCACCGCTGGCATAAGCTTGATGGTAGCTGTTAGCTGGAGCCCGGTGGTCTGCTGCTGGCTGGAGCCAGATGTTAGCTGGAGCCCGATGTTAGCTGGAGCCTGGAGTTAGCTGGAGCCCGGAGTTAGCTGGAGCCCGATGTTAGCTGGAGCCCAGAGTTAGCTGGAGCCCGATGTTAGCTGGAGCCCGGTGTTAGCTGGAGCCCGGTGTTAGCTGGAGCCCGATGTTAGCTGGAGCCCGGTGTTAGCTGGAGCCCGATGTTAGCTGGAGCCCGGAGTTAGCTGGAGCCCGATGTTAGCTGGAGCCCGATGTTAGCTGGAGCCCGGTGTTAGCTGGAGCCCGGTGTTAGCTGGAGCCCGGAGTTAGCTGGAGCCCGGAGTTAGCTGGAGCCCGGAGTTAGCTGGAGCCCGATGTTAGCTGGAGCCCGATGTTAGCTGGAGCCCGGTGTTAGCTGGAGCCCGATGTTAGCTGGAGCCCGGAGTTAGCTGGAGCCCGGTGTTAGCTGGAGCCCGGCGTTAGCTGGTAGCTGGAGTACGATGGTACCTGCCACATGCACAGACTGGGCCAGCACAAAGCACCAAGCGAGAACCAAGCGACTCCAAGCTCTAGGCCTAGTAGTGAGCACCACCCCGGACGACGATGATACTCACAGGCGTGGCAGGGTTTCCTCCCTGCCGCTGCGTGTCAATAGCGTGCGGTGCTTCAACAAGCCGGAGCTCCATTCAGGGGAGAAGGTAGAGGCCGCTGCTGCGTGGCTGCCCTGCTATTTTATCCTCAGGTCCCACCAAAGGGATGAATAAAGTTCTATCTATCTTAAAGAAATGAGTTGTTTTTTCACCGTTTTCTTCTTTGTTGTCGTTACGTCAATACTTCATAATCTACTGGAATACTATTAAAACAGTTAAAAACGTATGATCTTAATGTTATAACACATAAATGCAGATAGAGTGATCGATTTAATGATTGCTTGATTTATAACAAACTTGTTTCAGCAAATGTATGAAGAGGAATACACACATCTGATTCAAAATAAATATTACTCTTGAAATTAAACAAAACTTGTTATATAATGCACAGAAGCGTATTTGTAGACAAATATAATTAGTTTAAGAGCAAAAACTCGCTCCATTTAAAAAAAAAATCAGTCCGTGACGTACTTCCGGGTCAGAGTTCAGAGTCCTTAGCAACAGCCTAACAACCAGCCGGGCGGCAGTTTAGAAGACAAAACAGACAGATTGCGCATTTAAACGAAAAAACTACAGATCACGTCCATAAACCAAGTGGAAAATATGAAGATAAAAAGTACATTTATTGCTAGAGAAGCATTGTGTAAATTATAATTTAGAGACTTCTCCGTTTGATAGTCTTTTTTTTTTTTTTAAATGTTTCATATTGCGGCTTCTGATCTGTTTCAGAAACTATTTTAGTGATTTTGTTATGTTTTGAAAGTCTACCTGAAGTCATTATTTAATGCAGAGAATTGTATTTGTGCTCAAACTTCTCGGAGCAACGCCCTCTGTTAAAAAAAAACAAAAAAAAAAAAACAAAAAAAAAAAACACACTCCCTCAGTCCATGATTCTCCGTGATATTATTTACATGACCAATAGGAGATACTTGATTTTAAAATATAGATTATACTTGATTTTAAAATATAGATTTAGGTCATAACTTGGATCATGAATTAAAGGGATGAAAGGCAACTTTACAAAATTTACCTCAGTGCTGCCGCGATAGGCGCTGCGGGGAACTGCAGCCACCAGCCAAGGCAGCACGGGAGCGCGCACAAACATTTTACAGAAAGTCCGTCTTCACAGCACTGCACCAGGGATGCTCATGCTGTTTACTACGTCGTGGTTTACTGCAGGACCACAGCGCATATAATGTGATTTTTGTCAGCATCCGTTTTCACTCCCAAATGCAGCTGAAGTTCCCTCCATGAATCAAACGCATATCCAATATTTATTTGGGTGCCTGGCCGGCTTCGGTCTTTTTTTTTTTTTTTTTGACGCACGAGATAACGCTGATAAAGTCCTTTTTTGTCTTCCTGGTGGCACTTTTTTGTGGGCTTTGAGTGGATTCAGGTTGTTTGATGGCTGCCGAAGAATCCATTTGTATCCCAGCCCGGGTCGGGTGGGGTTGAAATTCAGCCCAGGAGCTGCGTTTGGAGACTCGTTTTATCCGATTGTATGAAGAGCAGGGGGGGGGGGGGGGGGGGGGGGGGGGGGGGGGGGGGGGGGGGTGCTCGTGCTTTGATTCACAGACCGGGAGCAAATATATAATATAGCGGGAGAGCGGACAAATAGAACTACAGATTAACTTTCTTCTGTTGATTCCTGGTTTGTCAGCAAGTGAGCAGCGGTGTATTTGCGCACGAGTGATTCATTTGAAATGTGGACGCAGAGTGGTGTGGGTCTCCTCTCTGCTCTGACTGCAGTAGGGAGCGCTGGGTGAGACTGGCCGCCTGTGAGTACTTTGGGACGGGGGAGGGGCTCACCGCAGCACCCGCTGCTTGCTGACGACAGCGGAGACGTCCTGTCACGCCTCCAGAGCACCAGAAAAGTCGCTAAATTTGTCGCTAGTCGCTTTTGAAAAAAAAAGTTGCCAAGAGGCTTTGGAAAGTCGTCAGATTTAGCGAGAAAGTCGCCAAGTTGGCAACACTGCCTGCCCCTGATCCCAGCAGTGTTTGAGTCCGCGTCCACGGCGGCCATGTTCTTCCTGTTCGGCAATGCGCATACAGCGTCAATTTACGTCACATCCCCATGACTGCACGGGAAATTCGAACCCCGAACAGCAACAAATTCTGTGGCACACAACCTGTATAAGGCAACAGACAGATACGCGGATTGGCCTGTTATATTAGGTTTTTAATGCTCCACGGCCCATTAGCATTGAATAAACTGGAAATGCATGTGTAGTTTTTCACAAATCTTGCCTTAAGTCCCTTTAATATTTGGATCATAAATGAGCCATGTGGTCGTTTCATATTGGGACTTGTCGGAAGGTGGAAGTAACGCGGAGCATGCAGAGCACTGTAAGGGTAAATACACATTTATTTTAACAGAAATAAACAACAGTGAAGAACGATAATGTTGTAATCACTTTCAGATGACCGCAGAACGGCGTCTTGGTTTCCATGGTGATCAAGACCCGCAGTGCAGCGTCAGAGAAGCTCCAGCTGTCTTCTCTGGTGGCAGATCGTGTTGGAGCTACTCTGAAAAAAAAAACAACCACAAAACGGGTATGTCAGAAATACATCAGGAGGTAATTATTAGCTCCAAAACAGCCCTCGTCACCACACAATGTGAGAGCTAGGTGTGCGTGCATATAATTAACAGTGAGAATAAATTGAAAAAGACTGCATGGAACCTTCAAACATCACTAAAAAAGAGTAAATAAACATAATGTCTTTTCAGAAGAATAAAATGCATCCCAGATGAATATACAGGCTCATTTTTAACCACCAACATGATGAAGAAAAAGCAGGGAAAAAAAAAATCAGTTTCAGACCAAGCATAATGAAAAAATAAAAAAAAGATATGTTGAAGACGAACATAATAAGGGACAGACTAGGTTCCTCTGAAACGTATTTGAGAATGCAGTTTAGTTTTCTCAGAACGTAATTTTGTGGAGACAGGGTTGTGTAAACCTCGAAGACTAAGAAATGCTGACTTCTATCCTTGCAATACCAAGTTGATTTGTTATTTTGGGCACATTTACTTGAGGTTCCCCTGGTGTGGCTGCTCTCAAGTATCAGTTGCTCTGATTCAAAATTGTTTCTAAAAGCAGCACTAACCCTCAGTAATAGTCAATCCTAACTCCAGCACCAAAAACACTGGCTATAATTTTAGGCAGTAGTCTAATATAAGTTCGGTTGTGCCACAGTGCAGAGCACAGGGTTCCCACAAAAGTCATTCTGACCAAATGCTGCATAAAATCATCAAGTAATAACACTGATCTTACCGGATATAAAGTGGAGATCACAGACTCTCGTGTTCTTTATGCTTGATTCCTGCACATCAGCTCTTGAAATCCTTGTTAGCCAGCTAGCCCTCTTCTTTGTGAGACTTGTCGAGTCTGCTCTTCTTGGTGCGTGAAAACAGCCGGGATCCGAAAAAAAAAAAAAAAAAAGACACACATCACGGTCTGCCCGCATCCCACAACAGCACAAAAGTTCACCATTGTCAGTCTGGACTATTCTAGTCGTGCACGGGCGATGATTTGTACCGGATAAATTGTTCAATCCGCCTGAAACCGCTGTGTGACCACACCGTGTGTGCCCTCCAACATGGCGATTGTTGTGGAAGGTCATGTGACTGTGACGTAGGCCTGGGCGATATACCGAAAATTTATCGTTACCGAGATTTATCACGACAACCGACGTCATTTTTCCCATGGCGGTAAATTCGGTATTTAAAAAAAGTCCGCCTTGGCTGTGTAGGTGGGCTGTGTTCATGTCCCTTTAAGACGCTGCACTACGCGACTCCACCAACTCCTGTTTAAAATCACAGCAACCAGCAGAAGAAGCTGTCAGCAGAGCAGACAGACGCTGTTCGACCCTCTGAACATCCGAACCAACAGACAGATCTCTGGACACCTAGCATGGCGACATGCTTATTTAGCCGCTAGCGGCTACAGGCTAACAGCCTGCAGGGCTGCAGATTAATGCTGGTCGACCGTCCCGGACAGTAAAACTCCTCATTAGCTGATTTTTCCTGCAGAAGCTCCTCATGCTCTTTTATTGAACAGGCTGTATGTTCTGGTGTAGTGTTTGTTTATATCACGCCGCATGTACAGTTCCGAGTCCTGCTCCGTGTCTTCTTCTCCATTTTGGAGTTGCTGTGTCAGAGTAACAGCGCCATCTGAAGGCGTGGTAGTTGAACTATATCGTTTTGAGTCCTTGTTATGCTGCGTGGATGTAGGTATTTCCTGAAGTGATGCTGTGTGGACAGGAAACTGAGAAGGAGATTATAAACAAACAAGTTGGGCTCATTTGTAATTCAGGGACAGGTAGACATCCGGTCGTGTTCCATTCTCAGCTGCTGACAATGCCACATCACACTGGAAACATCTGGAACCACGTACCATTAATAATTTCCCAGAGTCTTCCAGTCATCGGATTTTCCCGAATGCCCACAGAGAAGACATTTACATTAACAACAGAGTTCTGTCGGATTTGGACGTCTGTTGCTGTGAAAGTTAGGATACATAGATATGTTTTGTACCCTAATATTGATAAATCTAATAGGATTTCAAGAAAATTGACCCCATATCATGAGAAATAAAATAATAATGTTTGCAGCACCTGAGCCCACAGTAAACTGTCATAAGTTTAATCCAGTACAATAAAAAGCTGTGATTAAATTGCCCCCCCCCCCCAAGTAGTTATTGTCCATTTATCGTTATCGAGGTGAACTGCTCAATATTATCGTGATATTGATTTGAGGCAATATCGCCCAGCTCTACTGTGACGTCTATTAGGAACACCCTATTGTGCCTGTGCAGTAGAGCAGTTTAGTGCTGTCTCCCCGCTGCCCAGGTCTGATCACAGCGCCGCTGCCTCGACGCGACTCATGGCCGCTTCGTCTGCGTCGGCCGCTAAATTTCAGCAGGGGTTGGCAGGACACCTGGCTTCTCCTCCCACCCCAGGCCGTGCACGGCCCTTTCGAGGGAGGCTCCCCACGTCTTTGCGCCGAGATGGCGGGCAGGCCGGTGTTTCTGGACGTGAACGTGGTGCAGCCGCTTACGCTTCACTTCCACACGTGGAGAGATGTGTTGGGCCCGCTCTCACCCTGGCTGTCCAGGACGCTGAGAAACGGTTGCACGCTGCAGTTTGCGCGTCATCCCCTCCCATTCTGTGGCATTCTCTGCACGTGGCTCAGTTGCCCTTCTTGGACAGCCCAACTCATGGAGAAGGTGTTGTCACTCCTGTGCTGGGGTGCAATAAGGTGGGTGGACATGGAGGAGGCGCACTTGGGTTTCTACTCGCCTGATTTGTTGTTTCCCAAGAAACGGGGGAGTGAACTTTTCTGGATTTGCGCACTCTCAACTCACACTTGACCACCAGGTTCCGCATGCTGACGGTCAAGCACCTCCTGGAGAGTGTCCGCCCCGGGGTTTGGAAGATGTCAATCGACCTCAAAGACACCTACTTCCACATCCGCATTCTTCTGAGGCACAGGAAGTTCCTCAGGTTTGCCATCGGGGACCGTTGTTTTCAGTACAACTGCCTCTCCTTCGGTTACTCCCTCGCTTGTGCACCTTCTCCAAATACGTTGAGACTGCACTAGAGCCCCTCCGTCTTCAAGGTCTGAGAATTCTCAACTACATCGACGACTGGTTGGTGCTGGCATCCTCGGCAGGAAACCGCAGATCACACAGCCTGGGTTCTACAACACATCATGAAGTTGGGCTTTGTTATAAACAGAGAAAAGAATGCGCTCCTTCTGGCCCAGCAGACCATGTACCTGGGCCTGGACCTGGACGCTCTGACCAGGAAGGCTCATCTCTCCAGGGAAAGACAGTCCTCACTTCTGTCCCTGCTGCAGACTCTGACGACGTCACCAGTGCCGCGGGTCCACCAAGTGAGGGTCGTGCTGGGCATGATGGCGGTGGACCACCCACTGATGCGCCTGGGCCTCTTGCACATGCGGAGGCTCCAGAGGTGGTTCAGTTGCCTCCGCCTACTGTCGGTAAGGGACAGACACAGGAAGGTCCCTGTCCCGCCCCCTATAAGTCTCGGTGGCGCTCTTTGTGACATGGTGTCAGGACAGAGGTTTGGACCCCGACTCCTGCTCCATCGGTGGGGTTCTGGAGTTTTTACAGGGACTCTTGGATAGTGGCCGGTCTGCATCCACCCTTGGGGTGTTTGCGTCTGCCATCATGACAAGTCACGAGGGCTTCAGCCGCTTTTCGGCGCGCAGCAATCTGCTGGTGAAGAGTTTGCTACGGGGTATGTGTAGGCTGAGGCCTTCCCCTAGGGTCCCCCTTGGGGCCTCCACACTGTGTTGGAGGGTCTGGGGGGACCTCCGTTTGAGCCTCTGGAACAGAGAGATGTCTGTTTTCTGTCTTTCAAGGCTGCCCTCCTTTGGCCTCAGCCAAAAGAGTCGGTAATTTGTGTGCCCTTTCGATCCATCCCTCCTGCTTATCGTTCAGTCAGTCATGGCAGACTGGTTCATCTCAGGCCCAATTCAGCCTTTCACCCCAAGGTGATTACCTGGGACTTTCAGTCACGAGTAACCCGGATCAGGGCACTTGACACTCCACCAGGTTTTTCAGTGGACGAGGGATGGCTGCGGTTACTGTGTCCGGTCAGGGCCTTGCATTGCTACGTGGAGCGCACAGCTAGCTTCGGGACTACGGACCAGCTGTCCGTAGGGTTTGGGGCCAGGGAGCGTGGAGCCCCGCTGTCATCCCAGCACCTTGCCCACTGGGTTGTTGGTGGTGCTATTACTGCGGCTTATGAGGCACAGAACCGTCCTCCGCCAGCAGTGATCCGAGCCCACTCCACACGTGGAGTTTCTGCATTTGTGGCTTTGTGCAGAGGGGTCACTGTGGGTGACATCTGTCAGGCTGCCTCCTGGTCTTCGACGTCCACCTGGGGTGGGCTCTGTCGAGGCCTTACCTGGTGTGTGTGTGTTTGCTGTCATTATTTCACGGCTGTTTCTGACAGGTGTACGGTCAGTGCCTCGGTGCGAGGGTGCTTGACGTCGGTGTCTTGGGGCTCTGTGGGCGGTGCCTGGCATACGGCCTGCTTTGCTCCTTCATTCCAGCGCCAATCTTGTCAGCCTGTCTGGCTGGGGGTACATTTATCTCTACGGCCCCCACCTTTGGTAGTTACCAATAGCGAAGCCCGTAGGTGGGCTAAGCTTCACATGAAGAAGAAATAATAGTTACTGAATGTAACTACAGTTCTACGAGTGCAAGCCCAGCTGGACTGCCTCTCTCCTGTGAGCTGATTAAAAGAAAGGAGATGGAGGGGCTCACCCAGCTTATATAGCCATGGTGAGGGGCGTGGCATGCGCCACTGCACATGCAGGATTGGCGTGGCAACTGCTTTGATCTGTCTCAGTGTCTGGCTGGCGCCAAGAGGAGTTACCAATAGCGAAGCCCGTAGGTGGGCACGCACACACTCGTAGAACTGCAGTTAGTAAGAAAGTAAGTAAGTAAGGTTTATTTGTATAGCACCTTTCACCGACAAAAAAGCCACAAAGTGCTTCACAGCATATATAAATAGCACAACAATAAATACACAATAAATAAATAAACAACACTTAAAATGAGATCAAAACAGGCTCGAAACACTAAGCAAATGCTTGAGAGAATAAGAAGGTTTTGAGTTCTGTCTTTAAAGTGTCAACAGACACAACTGAACGGAGAGAGAGTGGGAGATCGTTCCAGAGCCTGGGAGCAATGGCCTGGAAAGATCGGTCTCCTCTGGTCTTGAATCGGGTACGCGGCACCTTCAAGAGATTCTGATCCATAGACCTTAAAGCCCTCGCAGGGGAGTAAGGCTGGAGCAGATCGCGAATATATGAAGGAGCTTGGTCGTGCAAGGCCCGGAATGTTAAAACCAAAATCTTAAAGTTAACTCTATAAAAGACTGGCAGCCAATGAAGCTCCTTCAAAATGGGAGAAATGCGGGTCCATCTGTTTGTGCGGGTCAGAATTCTCGCTGCAGAATTTTGCACGAGTTGCAACCTCGAAAGCTCCTTCTTGTTCAAACATGTCACATTCAGTAACTATGATACTTCATTTTCTTTAGGAGTTACTGAAGTTAAAAATCAAAAAGTTATTTGATCTCTTCCTTTGCAATGTCATGGTGTGGCGTCCACTGTGGGAGAAGACACTCGTCTGTCTCTTCCTTGACGACTTTCACATTATTTTCTTTTATCTTATATCCAGTTACGAGGGGGTACCGGAAAGAAACTGGACTGTGTTCATAAAATTAAAACAAGAACGATTTCAGATTTCTGGTTGTTCAATCTCGCTACAGCATTTTCTTGTGCAGATCTCTGCAAACTATCGTCTCACAAAGTTACACAGGGAAAGCACAAACAGTGCTAACATTAATACAGCGGGACCCCCTTCTTCGGAAAAGCACAAAACGGTGGAACACATCACTAAACGCGATCAGCGCACAAGCATCAGATTTTTCTTTTTTTTTTTTTTTTTGCTGGGAAAAACAGCGTCAGAAACACTCACCATGGTCCAGGAGGCGTATAAAGATGGTGCCCTGGGGAGAACGCAGGTTTTCGAGTGGTATGGACGCTTTAAAAGGGGCGAAATGTCCATTGAAGACCAGCCCCGCTCCGGACGACCCGCATCCTCAGGCACGCAGGAAAAGATCCGTGAGGATCTTTTTTCTGGAAGCCGAACACAGCGAGTTTGTGCCGCCTGGGCAGTCTGTTAACCAGGACCACTACATCCAGGTCCTGAGGCGGCTCCGAGAAGCAGTGAGGCAGAAGCATCTGGAGCTTTTGCGGGATGGCGAGTGGTGGCTGCACCACGATAGCACGCCGGCGCACCGGGCCCTGCACGTAATGCAGTTCTGGTGAAAAATGGGATGATCCTGCGGCCTCACCCACCCTATTCACCGGACTTAGCCCCCTGTGACTTTTTCTCTTCCCAAGAATGAAGAAAGAGCTGAAGGGGAGGAGATTTGAGGACGTTGAGGAGGTTAAAGAAAAATCGAAGGACGCACTGCACGGCATCATGACGCACGAGTTTTCAAACGCCTTTGAAAGCTGGAAACACGGATGCAACGGTGTATTCAAACCAGCAGGGATTACTTTGAAGGCGACAGCTTTGAAAAATTGTTACAATTAAACACATTAAAAGTTACAACCAGTGTCCGGTTTTTTTCCGGTCCTCCCTCATATCCTGTTAAAATTTTGTGAAGGTTCATTTTTTTGTGTTTCAAACAGTGCTTGTGTTCTGGTTCAGACCAGCCGGTCCTGATTGGACCAGTTTGGTCTCAGCTGGACTGATTTAAGGACAGTCTGACTGAGAGTCTGAGTCTGTCAGTCTGCTGACAGGCTGGAAGTGAAGCTCTTTTTAAAGGTGCTGTAGGCAGGATTCGGCATCTCCGCCATATTGCTTAGGGTTACCTAAGCAAGATGGCGATTTGACCCATCTAAGATGGCGATTTGAAACCCAGCACAGCCAATCCTGTCCTGTTGTCTCTGACATCACGCCCATACGCAAGTTAAGCCCCTCCCACAAGAACGTGCGACGAACGCCCCTCGACCAATCACGGTTAGAGCCTCAGGGGCTCTTCTGATTGGTCAAAGATACCTGGAGCTGTGAGATTCCTTTTCAGCTCAGAACAGAGACAGATGGAAACGCTGCGCCCTCGCGGTAGTGCAATTATGCTACACTCCTAAAGGATTATCAATGGATACTCTAATATTTAATCCAAAGAAAACACAGAAAAATTAGCATTGACTCGCAAAATCCTGCCTACAGCACCTTTAATACTAATGGACAAATGAAGCTTTCTGAAGCTCTGATGCCTGGATAGAAAAAGGGTTCAGTACTGAAGCTTTTCTACACCGTCCTCTTTGGTGCCACCTGGTGGGCAAAAGTCTGAAGAGCAGCTTGAATAAACTGCTCCATGATGGTTCCCCAGAGTTCAGTTCACTGCGTCTCTTTATGATCATGTGACCATTTTGTTTGATATCAGGATCATTGTGATGATATGAACAAATGTTTCTGAGGGTGAAAAAAATAAGCTTTTATGGAACTGATTAATAACCTTTCCTGGATTGAACATGTGCCATAGTGTGGTCTCCTTTTGCTTGTGACTTCTTGTTGTTTGTGAACATAATAGACAGAAAATGTTATTTATTATAATGTTCAACACAATCTGATGATAACCTGGTTGTTCTGTGAGGTTCCTGTCTCATATCTGTCCTCAACTCTGGGTCCTGATGAATGAATGTTTCTGAAGAAACTCTGAACTTCCTCCTGGGTTCTTCTTTCCGATCCGTCCAACAAAGTCTGTTGGAACCACATCCAGAGTCGGAGTGAGCCCTGTTCTAGAAGAATGCTCCAACATTCCCATCAACACTGCTGAAGCTGTTCCAGCTCCAAAGGATGGATCCACATCAGATTAAATGCTCTGCTTTAAAGGGGCCGTATCATGCTTTTTTAGCTAGTCCAAACCCTAGTATAGGCATTAACATGGTAATAGTTTATTTTTGGCGCTAAGGAAAAGTCATTTTGTGTGAAATAAAAAATTTTCTGGGGCCAATTCTGAAATCCGAAAGAGAAAACGCTCCGTTTCACCGAAAACAGGGGAGCGCTCTTCTCCTAGTGATGTCTCTAGAACAGACAGACCTTTTTCACGGTACGGGAGGGGCTGCCTCTCTGAGCAGGAGGAAAATAAAGAAGCTCAAACACACAGGCACGAAGGAAATACCCGCTTTGAGAGTTTTTTTGATGAGTAAATAACTATATAACGAGATTGAAACATACAAAAAGTGAATTTTGCATGATACAGCCCCTTTGCATGATACAGCGGCCTATTATGTGTTCCTAAAGCCAGAACCAAGACTCATGGTGAGGCGGCTTTTGGCCATTATGGCCCCCGCCTGTGGAACAGCCTGACGGAGAACCTCAGGACCGCAGAGACTGTTGATATTTTTAAAGGGAGGTTGAAAACACACCTTTTTAATCAGGCTTGTAACTGACCTTTTATAGTCCTCTTATTCCATTCTTATTTATGTAATTTTATTCTATTTTATTATGCACATTCAACTTGTTTTACTTTTTTACTTTATAATCCTATCTTATTATCTTATTTTAATTTCGTGTCATATTTTATTATGTTTTAGCTGTTTAATTCCAGTGTTTCCTCAGGGGGGTCCTTCACACCGGGAGTTGGTCCTGGTCCAATGCTGGGGTTACTGTGCCCGGGTACTCTGGTCCTGGCTGGCCTGGGGGCTCCACACTTTGGTGTGCGAGTTCCCTTGGTCTGTCGGGGTCGGGGGTCGGGCGCTGGGGCCCCAGTTTTAATTGACCCTCGACTTCCCCTGGTGTGGGGGGCCCCACTGGTGGCGTTTTCCCTAAGATGCTCAGTGCCATGCCATGTCTCCTCTGTTCTGTGCGAATTAATGGCAGAGTGTGAGTGTGAGTGTGAGTGTGAGTGTGTGTGTGGTGCATACTGTTTGGTTTTTATTCTTTTTGTTTTTCTGACTGTTTTTAATGTTCAGCACTTTGCGTTGTTTTTATTAATATGAAAAGTGCTATATAAATAAAATCTGATTTGATTTGATTTGAAAATCTGATTTAAGAATGGAAGGTCACTCAAGGTCATCTGAATTCAAACTAATAAAAACACACGACTCAAACCCAAACACAGGACTTAAAAAAATATTGGTTTTATTCACAATAGAATTGAAACAAATACGTATAGTTTTTTAAAAAGTCTGCAGCTCAAAAGCATCATTTGAGTCCAGAAGTTCAGAGGATTTTCATATGAATGTAGAACGACTCATTTGTCCCAACGGAATATTTACATTTTCTAAAATGCTTATTTCTTTAAACAATATTAACACAATAAAACAGAACTTATACTGAAGTGCATCTGTTTTCATGCTGAAATACTTTTTTCTTTCAGACTGAAATGTTTCTGGCTCCTCCTTTTCTCATGTTGAGCAAACAAGAAGTGATTCCAGGAAACAGCTTCGCTCCAGTCAGACGGGAAAACACTTCGTCTTGTTCAGACCTGAGAGACGGACTGAGAGGAACACAGAGCAGCTTCTTCTCTCCTCCAGTTTCCTCACATGGAAAAGAGTCTGAAGAAGATGTGAAGAGAGTTCAGGTGAGAATCTGTCAGCTCTTTAGAAGCTTCCACAACGGAGCAGGAGACTTTTTAACTTCTCTTTTTCTCTTTCATTCTCACCATCACAAACCTGACAGCTGCTTTCTTCTCATTCACCTGCTGGAAAAACATTTAAACCAACATTTAACTCTTTCTTTGCTCTTTTGCTTTGGCTGAATTCTGTTTTTAAACAAATAAAGTGTTCATACTTTCGGTTTCTACAGTGGGCGGGGCTTCAGTCCTTCACTCTGATTGGCTCATGATGATGTCACATTACACAGAACAAGAAACTACGTGCCCACACTCACGCACACACACAAGGTGTGAGTAGGTCACACTCTTCCCTCTGTACTGAGACCTTTGTTCACACACTTTGTGTAGAAATGGACTAGATATTAATCTTCCTGGTGATTTCCTGCTGGAATCAGGAGTTGGAGGCTTGTGGACGTTCAGAGTTTGTGTTGGAGTGAAGTTTGACATCAGAGTCAGAATTCACTGATTGTCACTGTGAACAAAGCTCAATGGAATCTGAAATAGAAGCAGCTCTTGGAAACAGAGCAACATGAAAAAAGAGGAAACAGTGAAGATCTAAAGATTGAGAGATTGTACCAAGGCCAAAACAACAGCGGAAGGAGGGACATCCTGGTATTTACAAGGTAAAGATGAAAACAGAAAGAGAAATGCAACAAATGTTGCCAGAATATTGCACTTGAGTTTTTGTGCTTTGTGTTTTGACAGCATTCCTGCAAAGTGAAGAGTGAGGATCATCAGCTGTTTGGTTTGATTTTGTTAGCAGCATTCAGTGCAACGACAGCTCCAGAGTAAAAGCTGTTTATAGTCTGTTTTTTTTCTCCTTTATGGCCCTGAAGTGCCTCCCTGAGGGTCAGAGTTCAAAAGGTGGAGACCAGGTTGTGAGGAGTCCCTGCTGAGGCAGCAGGTGTGGTAGATCTCCTCCAGAGAAGGGAGAGGCAGCTGCTCAGGGTCTGGCAGTGTTTCTGAGCCTCTGGAGCTGCTTCCTCTCTGCTGCAGCTGGAAAACCACAGCTCAATGCTGGAGTCAGCACGGACTCCACCCAGCAGCAGCAGCAGGACACCAAGAGCTGAGCTTTTATATTCTTCTTCCTGAGAATCCTCAGGAAGTCAAGTCTCTGCTGGGACTTCTTCAGGACCAGGGTGGAGCTAGCAGTCCAGGTCAGGTCTTTACTGATGGAGGAGACCAGGAAGCTGAAGTCTGGCTCCATCTCCACCCTGTCCCCATTGATTGTTCTGAGCTGAAGGTCCGGTTTGCTCCTGATGATCAGTTCCTTCAGCTTGGAGATGTTTGGGATGAGGTTGTTGATGGAGCACCAGACCCACAGTCGCTCCACAGAGGTGATGATGGAGTTTCTTGGGTGGGTGGGGGTGCAGTCGTGGGTGTAGAGGAGGGGACTCAGCACAGCCCTGTGGAGAGCCGGTGGTCCTCCATGCTGAGGACAGCTGGGGTCCTACTCTCACCCTCTGGGAGCGGCCGGTCAAAAACCCTGAATCCATTTCCAGGTGTGAGAGAGACCCAGGTCCCTCTGACTGCTCAGTCTGCTCACAGTGATGGTGTTGAAGCAGCAGCCTGGTGGAGCTCCCTCTCTGCTCCACAGGGTGGAGGTGATGGAGTCCTTCATCAACTGGTGACCTGTCCACTGTGATGGAGTGAACTCAGTGTTTCATGGAGCCAAGTCCTGCTGAGGTGAACGTCTCCAGATCCTGGAGGAAGAAAATGTCCTGAGCTCATTTAAACAGAGTCCAGGGCCGTTCCTGACTCATTTGGCACCCTGGGGGAGACAGGAGATGGGAGACACACACACGCCCCCCCACCCCGCCCCCCCCTCCCGCAGGCCCTCGGCAATCAGCGTTGCTGCTTTTTGTAACTCTGATTTCGAGGATAAACTTTGACCATCGTCTGAAAGCAACAGTCAAGCAAGAGCAAGAGTCTGAAGGGTCTGAAGGGTCTGAAGGGTCTGCGCTTGGTGAGTTTCTCACAGGAAAAGACGTTTTTGCGCGTGGGAAGGTAGAGCTAAAGAGCTAAAGTTAGCCAGCGTATTTGTTTTGAAGCTCTGATTGGTTGAAGTACGCTGTCAGTCAAAGTCCACAGGGGGAGAGGCGGGATTTCAGTGAAACAGAGCGTTTTCTCTTCCGGGTTTCAGAATTAGCCCCAGAAAATCTTTTATTTCACACAAAATTACTTTTCCTTCGCGCCAAAAATAAACTATTACCATGTTAATGCCATTTCTAGGGTTTGGACTAGCTAAAAAAGCATGATACAGCCCCTTTAAATAAATATTGAAATACATTTTAAAAGTGCATACAAACAAAAAAGTTGAACACAAGGCTGTAAATAAATTACACACTCCAAAAAAACACACACAACATTACCTCTCTGAAGAGGCAGCACTGGGGTGGGGATAGAGAAAGCTGTACCTATTTCACTAACAGGTTCGTCTGATGTAGAGGGGACTGTGGGTCGACTTTCACTGCTTCCAGGCTGGGTGTCAGAGAGCCCTGAATCACTGGGTACCACGGTGGATGCAGCGGCTGCTGTTGATCTGGTATTGCAGGAGGAGAAGACAAATATTTCAGAAGTAAATCTATAGAGATAGCAGGTAATTGATTAACTGGTGTTTACATGGGAAGCAAAATGCATGGTAACACCTGACATATTAACATCTCTGACCGAGGTCATCCTAATTACTGTTTGTGGAACAACGACTTCAGGACACCTGTTCTAATTAAATGTGATATTCTGGTAATGACTTGTCTGATGAAGACGATGTCATCCCCTCCAGTTGTATGGCTGCGTCTGGGATGCATGGAGTCATGTTTCCATTCATATAAATATGAAAATATTCTGAAACTTGTGTTTAAGTTGATCATTTATTTTAATGGCTTAAAATAAATTGAAGCCAGTTAGTGAGGTTCAGTGACGGTAGCATCTCCTACACTGAGGCAACTGTACGAGTCTGTCAGAGCGTCGGAGCACAAACTTTAAAAGAAGAAACAATTTCCATCAACAGTGTCATCACTACGTGCATTTCTTAAATCACTGTCTTTGCTACATTCTTCGACACAGAAGGAACTTTATCATATTAAAAGTGAGCAAACGAAGCAGCACTAACAGTACTGTCACTATGAGGGCTAACGTTAGCCATTTAGCATAACGAGCTAGCCTACACGCCAGAACATACGTTCAGTTCTGTTCATGGAAGGATCCAGCAAAATATTTAATGACACCATACCTCAACTTCTTTCTTGCTTCACCATCTTCTTTACGCTTTTTCCTGAAATGAGCTCCAGAGGGCTTTTGTCTCTTCATTTTGAAAGTTCGCTGTATGCGTCACTGTCGCAGTACAACACCTGCAGTACCGCCCCCCTGGCGCCCCTAACATTTTACTGTCCTGCCTCGTCGGCCGCACGGCCCTGACTCTGGGTCATCTTCCCTCACATTCTTGTGCTTCGGCCCCATGTTTTCATGGAGGAAGATGAGCACATCGACTGGAAGAAGGCTTGAGCGCTGTCGGGTGATCGAGTGAGAGAAACAACAACCTACGACTTGTTGACTCCTCCAAATTTTTTACGTCGATTTGTGCGACGGGAGTCGACGAGTCCATGTTTCTGTTAATGCCCCAACACACACACACACACACACACACACACACACACACACACACACACACACACACACACACACACACACACACACACACAAATGTGTTTTCATCACATTGTTGGGACTCTTTCTTTTGGGGACAGAAATCAGGTCTCCTTCAGAAACATCATTCAGCAGCAGTTAGAAGATCAGACAGGTCATCAAAATGGTCATATTCAACTGTGTGTGCATGCATGTGTGTGTAGGTGTGTGTTCTGCCATGGATCAGTGTGAGGACAGAGAGGAGGGAGTCCCTCCCTCTAAAAGGACTCTGTGTGGAGAACATGAGAACCAGACCACAGCTCAGAGGTGAGACTCCATCTTTACCTGTCCACCAGTCTTCTTCACATCATTTTACTGTGTGTGTGTGTGTGTGTGTGTGTGTGTGTGTGTTTCTGATACCTTTGTATTTTTTTTATCAGCTCAGAGCCTGAAGTTGAACCCAGCTGTGTGTCCCTGAAGAGTGACCAGTCCAAGGACTTTGCTCTAAATTTCAGAGGACAGTGAGTTTCATTTGCTATCATTCTCTGAATATTGTGTCTTCATTTAGAAAATGATTCAGGCACATGTTATTGAAAGCAGAATCCTGCTTAAGTTTCTATCTGTTCAATAGTTCTCACTCAGAGAATCATCAGAGTCTGAAGCTCTCACTCTTCCCTTTATCCTCCAGTCTTCCTCAATTTTTCCACTCAGTCTGTTCCTGATGTTGTTTGTTTTCAGCTCGGACTCTGAGTTTCCATCCAGCTGTGTGTCCCTGAAGAGTGACCGGTCCATGATTAAACCCATTGACTTTAAATGTGGAGCAGGAGGAGCTGATGAGGGGTGAGAATCAGTGTTTGTGTCAGGATTCATCATCATCACAGCAGCTTGAACAAAGTCAACATGTTTCTGCAGCGTCAGCCAGCAGAGCTCCCAGGTTCTCCGTGGAGGCTCCGCCCCTCAGCATCAAACACATCTGGACTCCATCTTTATGGTGAGAACAAATCTCCATTCAACACTTTACTGTCACATCAGTGAGACAGAAGAAGTTGTGGAGACTTCCAGCTGAAACATGAAGCAGACTCTCAGCTTCTTAGATCCATTCAGGTCCAGAGTGAAACAGTCCAACCTTCATCCAGCTTCCAGCCTTCACTGATGCTGAAGCTGTTTCTGCTGGAGATCCACATGAAGAGTGACTCGGCTTCACATGTTGTCATCCTGGATTTACACTCACATCTCCATCTGTCTCACTCCAGATGTTTCTCTGTTCCAGCTGCTGGAGGACAACATGGTGGCTTTCATGAAGGAGGAGCTGAAGAAGATGAAGAAGCTCCTGAGTCCAGATTACCCAGCATGCTCAGAGAGAGAGAGAGAGGATGAGGATGAAGAGCAGAGGAGCAGCAGAGAGTCATTAGTGAGGATGACTCTGGACTTCCTGAGGAGGATGAAGCAGGAGGAGCTGGCTGAGCGTCTGAGGAGCAGTAAGAGGATTTGATCTCATTTCACAGGATGGAGATGAAACAGAGAAATGTTTTCAGGTCCAACAGTGACTGGAGAGCAGAGAACAGAAACAGAGTCCAAACCAGAGGTCAGAGGTCATTTCCAGGTCAGACACAGAAACTGTGAAACAGACAGAAGCAGAAAAGGAACCGACACAAGACTCAGAGTCTGAAACCAGAAGGAGTGAACAAAATCCATACGTTTTCATTTTCCATCCAGAAGAACCAGATGTCAGTTTGGTGTTGGTGCTAAAGCTAGTGTTGGTTCAAACCTGGACCCTTCTGAGAACTGGTTGTGGGCTGCAGCTGTCAGTTCTTCTTGAGGTAATTTATTCTGTCAAACACTTTCCCGATTCAGTGGGAGGTAGGCGGAGCGACCCACAATGTGCCACAGAACAAAGGACATCTCTGGAGGTTTGGATCGAGCTGTAATGATAACTGGACCTACGCCGACCCGGTACTCTAGCGGAATGAAAACCACCAAGACTGAATCCAGGCGAGTGGAGTAGTGCTTGAACTGTGTAGTGGACAAGCACCACAGTGCCAGGAAGCTCTGGGTCTCATCCTCAGTCCACTGCTTTTTTATTTGAGCATCCATACTGAGATAGTTTAAAATGTATCTTCCCTCGAGGCTGTTATAAAACTGGTGGTTCTGTGTTTCCACCAGTCTTGTTGGTCACAATAATTGCTCTCTCTGACATACTCTGTGCTTGGCTCTGGCCCACCAAGGAGTTGGTGCTTGTTGAACACCAGTTTTGAGGGTCTGGACTTGGTGCTGATGGAAACAAAGAACTGGTGCTAAGTCAGTCTCTGACTCTGAATGAGTCCTGAAAGCAGCTCAGTGGAAAAGGAGAAGCTGAGAGCTGAAGAGCTCCACTCAGAGCAGCTGATACCAACCAGTACAGGGAGCACAGGAAACCGGAAGGGAGGCCAGCTCCCACAAGTCCACATCCCCAATCATCAAACATGGAGACAACAATGGTCTCCTGTCTCTTCCTGAGCTCTGCTGTTCATATCATGCAAACATCTCCATCAGATCAGAGGCTGTTTGGTCTCTACTGAAGAGCTGGATGATCTGATGGAGGAGAAACATCAACAACACACTTTCATCTTCACATTCAGTGTCTAATACATCCATCCATCCATCTTCAGCCGCTTATCCGGGGCCGGGTCGCGGGGGCAGCAGTCTCAGCAGGGATGCCCAGACTTCCCTGTCCCCAGACACTTCCTCCAGCTCTTCCGGGAGGATCCCAAGGCGTTCCCAGGCCAGCCGAGAGACATAGTCTCTCCAGCGTGTCCTGGGTCTTCCCCGGGGTCTCCTCCCGGTGGGACATGCCCGGAAAACCTCCCCAGGGAGGCGTCCAGGAGGCATCCTGAACAGATGCCCGAGCCACCTCAGCTGGCCCCTCTCGATGTGGAGGAGAAGCGGCTCTACTCTGAGCTCCTCCCTGGTGACTGAGCTCCTCACCCTATCTCTAAGGGAGCGCCCAGCCACCCTACGGAGGAAGCTCATTTCGGCCGCTTGTATCCGGGATCTTGTCCTTTCGGTCATGACCCAAAGTTCATGACCATAGGTGAGGGTGGGAACGTAGATTGACCAGTAAATCGAGAGCTTCGCCTTTCGGCTCAGCTCCCTCTTCACCACAACGGACCGATACAACGACCGCATCACTGCAGACGCTGCACCGATCCGCCTGTCAATCTCACGCTCCATCCGTCCCCCACTCGTGAACAAGACCCCAAGATACTTAAACTCCTCCACCTGGGCTAGGGTCTCTCCACCTACCTGGAGAGGGCAAGCCACCTTGTTCCGGTCGAGGACCATGGCCTCGGATTTGGAGGTGCTGATCCTCATTCCTGTCGCTTCACACTCGGCTGCGAACCGCCCCAGTGCATGCTGTAGGTCCTGGTTCGATGAAGCCAACAGGACAACATCATCTGCAAAAAGCACTCAACCCTTTATTTCTTTTTATTTCCAGGAACTTCTGCTCCAATCTGCCAACAGAAGCTGAAATATGGCCTGAAGAAGAGGTTCCAGTGTGTGTTTGAAGGAGTCTCTAAAGCAGGAGAGTCCACCTTCCTGAACCAGATCTACACAGAGCTCCACATCACAGAGGGAGGGGCTGCAGAGGTCAATGAGGAACATGAGGTCAGACAGATTGAAGCAGCATCCAGGACAGCAGACAGAGCAGAAACAAGCATCAGACCAGGAGACATCTTTAAAGCCTCACCTGGAAGATCTCAGCCAATCAGAGCAGTGCTGACAAAGGGAGTGGCTGGCATTGGGAAAACAGTCCTGACTCAGAAATTCACTCTGGACTGGGCTGAAGACAAAGACAACCAGGACATCCACTTCACATTTCCATTCACCTTCAGAGAGCTGAATGTGCTGAAGGAGAAGAAGTTCAGCTTGGTGGGACTTGTTCGTCACTTCTTCACTGAAACCAAAGAAGCAGGACTCTGCAGCTTTGAAAACTTCCAGGTGGTCTTCATCTTGGACGGTCTGGATGAGTGTCGACTCCCTCTGGACTTCCAGAACACTGAGTTCCTGACTGATGTTACAGAGTCCACCTCAGTGGATGTTCTGCTGACAAACCTCATCAGGGGGAAACTGCTTCCCTCTGCTCGCCTCTGGATCACCACACGACCTGCAGCAGCCAATCAGATCCCTGCTGACTGTGTGGACAGGGTGACAGAGGTCCGAGGGTTCACCGACCCCCAGAAGGAGGAGTACTTCAGGAGGAGGT